>NW_025727998.1:300000-485958 GCF_021461385.2 Schistocerca piceifrons | reverse complement strand
ATAGATTCCGATGCTTCACTTCAGGTTTACTGTATCCCTCTGACCTTCTCATTGACGATGAAACACAGAAATAGAATCGGAATTAAATAGAAAAGGCACAATGCCGACTTAGGTACAAGAAGACTGACTCTTCTTACGGTCTATCTTTTGAACCATTCCTGTGACACTAGTTGTAGATTCCGATGCTTCACTTCAGGTTTACTGTATCCCTTGCACCTTCTTATTGACGATGAAACACAGAAATTGCATCGGAATTAAATACAAAAGGCACAACGCCGACTTAAGTACAAGAAGACTGACTCTTCCTACAGTCTATGATTTGAACCATTCCTGTGACACTAGTTTTGGATTCCGATGGTTCACTTCAGGTTTACTGTATCCCTCTGACCTTATTGCCGATGAAACACAGAAATTGCATCGGAACTAAATACAAAAGGCACAATGCCGACTTAAAGACAAGAAGTTTGACTCTTCTACTGTCTATGTTTTGAACCATTCCTGTGACACTAATTATACAGTCCGATGCTTCACTCCAGGTTTACTGTATCTCTTGGAAACTCTTATTGACGATGAACCACAGAAATTGCATCGGAATTAAATAGAAAAGGCACAATGCCGACTTAAGTACAAGAAGACTGACTCTTGTTACTGACTATGTTTTGAACCATTCCTGTGACACTAGTTATAGATTCCGATGCTTCACTTAAGGTTTACTGTATCCCTTGGACCATCTTATTGACGATGAAACACAGAAATTGCATCTTAAGTAAATACAAAAGGCACAATGCCGACTTAAGTACAAGACGTCTGACTCTTCTTACTGTCTATGGTTTGAACCAATACTGTGACACTAGTTATAGATTCCGATGCTTCACGGCAGGTTTACTGTATCCGTTGGACCTTCTTATTGACGATGAAACACAAAAATTGCATCGGAATTACATACGAAAGGCACAATGCCAACTTAAGTACAAGAAGACTGACTCTTCTTACTGACTATGCTTTGAACCATTCCTGGGACACTAGTTGTAGATTCCGATTCTCTACTTCAGGTTTACTGTATCCCTTGGACCTTCATATTGACGATGAAACACAGAAATTGCATCGGAATTAAATACAAAAGGCACAATGCCGACTTAAGTACAAGAAGACTGACTCTTCTTACTGACTATGTTTTGAACCATTCCTGTGGCACTAGTTATGGATTCCGATGTTTCACTTCAGGTTTACTGTATCCCTCTGACCTTCTTATTGACGATGAAACACAGAAATGGCATCGGAATTAAATACAAAAGGCACAATGCCGAATTAAGTACAAGAACACTGACCCTTCTTACTGTCAACTTTTGAACCAGTCCTGTGACACTAGTTATAGACTCCGATGCTTCACTCCAGGTTTGCTGTATCTCTTGGACCTTCTTATTGACGATGAAACACAGAAATTGCATCGGAATTAAATACAAAGGGACAATGCCGACTTAAGGAAAAGAAGTCTGACTCTTCTTACTGTCTATGATTTGAACCATTCCTGTGACACTAGTTATAGATTCCGATGCTTCACTCCAGATTTACTGTATCCCTTGGACCTTCTTAATAACGATGAAACACAGAAATTGCCTCAGATTAAATATAAAATGCATAATGATGACTTAAGTACAAGGAGACTGACTATACTTACTGACTATCTTTTGAACCATTCCTGTGACACTAGTTATAGATTCCGATGCTTCACTTCAGGATTACTGTATCCCTCTGACTTTCTTATTGACGATGAAACACAGAAATTGCATCGGAATTAAATACAAAAGGCACAATGCCAACTTATGTACAAGAAGACTGACTCTTCTTACTGTCTATGTTTTGAGCCATCCCTGTGACACTAGTTATAGATTCCGATGCTTCACTCCACGTTTACTGTATCCCTTGGTCCTTCTTATTGACGGTAAAACACAGAAATATCATCGAAATTAAGTACAAAAGGCACAATGCAGAATTAAGTCCTAGATGACTGACTCTTCTTACTGTCTATGTTTTGAACCAGTCCTGTGACACTAGTTATAGATTCCGATGCTTCACTCCAGGTTTACTGTATCCCTTGGACCTTCTTATTGACGATGAATCACAGGAATCGCATCGGAATTAAATACAAAAGGCACAATGCCGACTTAAGTACAAGAAGACTGACGCTTCTTACTGTCTATGTTTTGAACCATTCCATTCACACTAGTTATAGATTCCGATGCTTCACTCCAGGTTTACTGTATCCCTTGGACCTTGTTAATGGCGATGAAACACAGAAATTGCATCGGAATTAAATAGAAAACGTACAATGCCGACTTAAGTACAAGAAGACTGACTCTTCTTACTGACTATGTTTTGAACCATTCCTGTGACACTAGTTATAGATTCCGATGCTTCACCTCAGGTTTACTGTATCCCTTGGACCTTCTTATTGACGATGAAACACAGAAATTGCATCGGAATTAAATACAAAAGGCAAAATGCCGGCTTAAGTACACGAGGACTGTCTCTTCTTACTGTCTAAGATTTGAACCATTCCTGTGACACTAGTTATAGATTCCGATGCTACACTCCAGGTTCATTGTATCCCTCTGACCTTCTTATTGACGATGAAACACAGAAATTCCATCGGAATTAAATTGAATAGGCACAATGTCGACTTAAGTACCAGAAGACTGACTCTTCTTACTGTCTATGTTTTGAACCATTCCTGTGACAGTAGTTATAGATTCCGATGCTTCACTCCAGGTTTACTGTATCTCTTGGAAATTCTTATTGACGATGAAACACAGATATTACATCGGAATTAAATAGAAAAGGCACAATGCCGACTTAAGTACAAGAAGACTGACTCTTGTTTCTGACTATGTTTTGAACCATTCCTGTGACACTAGTTATAGATTCCGATGCTTCACTTAAGGTTTACTGTATACCTTGGACCTTCTTATTGACGATGAAGCACAGAAATTGCATCGGAATTAAATACAAAATGCACAATGCCGACTTAAGGACAAGAAGACTGACTGTTCTTACTGACTATGCTTTGAACCATTCCTGTGACACTAGTTATAGATACCGATGCTTCACTTCAGGTTTATTGTATCCCTCTGACCCTCTTATTGACGAGGAAACACAGAAATTGCATCGGAATTAAATAGAAAAGGCACAATGTCGACTTAAGTACAAGAAGACTGACTCTTCTTACTGTCTATGTTTTGAACCATTCCTGTGACACTAGTTATAGATTCCGATGCTTTACTCCAGGTTTACTGTATCCCTTGGAACGTCTTATTGACGATGAAACACAGAATTTGCATCGGAATTAAATAGAAAATTCACGATGCCCACTTAAGTATAAGAAGACTGACTCTTCTTACTAACTATGTTTGAACCATTCCTGTGACACTAGTTATATATTTCGATGCTCCACTTCAGGTTTACTGTATACCTTGGACCTTCTTATTGACGATGAAACACAGAAATTGCATTGGAATTAAATAGAAAAGCCACAATGCCGACTTAAGTACAAGAAGACTGACTCTTCTTACTGTCTATGTTTTGAACCATTCCTGTGACACTAGCTTTGGATTCCGATGCTTCACTTCAGGTTTACTGTATCTCTCTGACCTTCTTATTGACGATGAAACACAGAAATTGCATCGGAATTAAATACAAAAGGCACAATGCCGATTTAAGTACAAGAAGACTGACGCTTCCTGCTGTCTATGTTTTGAACCATTAATGTGACACTAGTTATAGATTCCGATGTTTCACTTCAGGTTTACTGTATCCCTCTGACCTTATTGCCGATGAAACACAGAAATTGCATCGGATCTAAATACAAAAAGCACAATGCCGACTTAAGGACAAGAAGACTGACTCTTCTTACTGACTATGTTTTGAACCATTCCTGTGACACTAGTTATAGATTCCGATGCTTCACTTCAGGTTTACTGTTTCCCTTGAACGTTCTTATTGACGATGAAACACAGAAATTGCATCGGAATTAAATACAAAAGGTACAATGGCAATTTAAGTACAAGAAGACTGACTCTTCTACTGTCTATGCTTTGAACCATTTCTGTGACACTAGTTATAGAGTCCGATTCTTCACTTCAGGTTTACTGTATCCCTTGGGCCTTCTTATGGACGATGAATCACAGAAATTGCATCGGAATTAAATACACAAGGCACAATGCCGACATAAGTACAAGACGACTGACTCTTCTTACTGTCTACATTTTGAACCATTCCAGTGACACTAGTTATACATTCCGATGCTTCACTTCAGGTTGACTGTATCCCTTGGACCTTCTTATTGACGATGAAACACAGAAATTGCATCGGAATTAACTACAAAAGGTACAATGCCGACTTAAGTACGAGACGTCAGACTCTTCTTACTGTCTACGTTTTGAGCCATCCCTGTGACACTAGTTATAGATTCCGATGCTTCACTCCAGGTTTACTGTATTCCTTGGTCCTTCTTATTGACGATAAAACACAGAAATATCATCGGAATTAAATACAAAAGGCACAATGCCGACTTAAGTACAAGAAGACTGACGCTTCTTACTGACTACGATTTGAACCATTCGTGTGACACTAGTTACAAATTCCGATGCTTCACTTCAGGCTTACTGTATGCCTCGGACCTTCTGATTGGCGATGAAACACAGAAATTGCATCGGAACTACATACAAAAGGGACAATGCAGATTTAAGTACAAGATGACTGACTCTTCATACTGTCTATGTTTTGAACCATTCCTGTGACACTAGTTATAGATTCCGATGCTTCACTCCAGGTTTACTGTATCCCCTGGACCTTCTTATTGACGATGAAACACAGGAATCGCATCGGAATTAAATACAAAAGGCACAATGCCGACTTAAGTACAAGAAGACTGACGCTTCTTACTGTCTATGTTTTGAACCATTCCATTGACACTAGTTATAGATTCCGATGGTTCACTCCAGGTTTACTGTATCCCCTGGACCTTCTTATTGACGATGAAACACAGAAATTGCATCGGAATTAAATAGAAAACGTACAATGCCGACTTAAGTACAAGAAGACTGACTCTTCTTACTGTCTATGTTTTGAACCATTCCTGTGACACTAGTTATAGATACCGATGCTACACTCCAGGTTTACTGTATCCCTTGGACCTTCTTATTGACGATGAAACACAGAGATTACATAGGAATTAAATACAAAAGGCACAATGCCGACTTAAGGTAAAAAGGACTGACCCTTCTTACTGTCAATTTTTGAACCAGTCCTGTGACACTAGTTATAGACTCCGATGCTTCACTCCAGGTTTTCTGTATCTCTTGGACCTTCTTATTGACGATGAAACACAGAAATTGCATCGGAATTAAATACAAAGGGCACAATGCCGACTTAAGGAAAAGAAGTCTGACTCTTCTTACTGTCTATGATTTGAACCATTCCTGTGACACTAGTTATAGATTCCGATGCTTCAATCCAGGTTTACTGTATCCCTTGGACCTTCTTAGTAACGATGAAACACAGAAATTGCATCAGAATTAAATATAAAATGCACAATGATGACTTAAGTACAAGAAGACTGACTATTCTTACTGACTAGGTTTGAACCTTTCCTGTGACACTAGTTATAGATTCCGATGCTTCACTTCAGGATTACTGTATCCCTCTGACCTTCTTATTGACGATGAAACATAGAAATGGCATCGGAATTAAATACAAAAGGCACAATGCCAACTTATGTGCAAGAAGACTGACTCTTCTTACTGTCTATGTTTTGAGCAATCCCTGTGACACTAGTTATAGATTCCGATGCTTCACTCCAGGTTTACTGTATCCCTTGGTCCTTCTTATTGACGATAAAACACAGAAATATCATCGGAATTAAATACAAAAGGCAAAATGCCGACTTAAGTACAAGAAGACTGACGCTTCTTACTGCCTATGTTTTCAACGATTCCATTGACACTAGTTATAGATTCCGATGCTTCACTCCAGGTTTTCTGTATCCCTTGGAGCTTGTTATTGGCGATGAAACACAGAAATTGCATCGGAATTAAATAGAAAACGTACAATGCCGACTTAAGTACAAGAAGACTGACTCTTCTTACTGACTATGTTTTGAACCATTCCTGTGACACTAGTTATAGATTCCGATGCTTCACTTCAGGTTTACTGTATCCCTTGGACCTTCTTATTGACGATGAAACACAGAAATATCATCGGAATTAAATACAAAAGGCAAAATGCCGACTTAAGTACACGAGGACTGTCTCCTCTTACTGTCTAAGATTTGAACCATTTCTGTGACACTAGTTATAGATTCCGATGCTTCACTCCAGGTTTACTGTATCCCGTGGACCTTGTTATTGGCGATGAAACACAGAAATTTCATCGGAATTAAATAGAAAAGGCACAATGCCGACTTAAGTACAAGAAGACGAACTCTTCTTACTGACTATGTTTTGAACCATTCCAGTGACACTAGTTATAGATTCCGATGCTTCACTTCAGGTATACTGTATACCTTGAACCTTTCGTATTGACGATGAAACACAGAAATTGCATCGGAATTAAATACAAAAGGCACAATGCCGACTTAAGTACAAGAAGATTGACTCTTCCTACTGTCTATGATTTGAACCATTCCTGTGACACTAGTTATAGATTCCGATGCTTCACTTCAGGATTACTGTATCCCTCCGACCTTCTTACTGACGATGAAACATAGAAATTGCATCGGAATTAAATATAAAAGGCACAATGCCAACTTATGTACAAGAAGACTGACTCTCCTTACTGCCCATGTTTTGAGCCATCGCTGTGACACTAGTTATAGATTCCGATGCTTCACTGCAGGTTTACTGTATCCCTTGGTCCTTCTTATTGACGAAAACACAGAAATATCATCGGAATTAAATAGAAAAGGCACAATGCCGACTTAAGTACAAGAAGACTGACTCTTCTTACTGACTATGTTTTGAACCATTCCTGTGACACTAGTTATAGATTCCGATGCTTAAATTCAGGTTTACTGTATCCCTTGGACCTTCTTATTGACGATGAAACACAGAAATATCATCGGAATTAAATACAAAAGGCAAAATGCCGACTTAAGTACACGACGACTGTCTCCTCTTACTGTCTAAGATCTGAACCATTTCTGTGACACTAGTTATAGACTCCGATGCTTCACTCCAGGTTTACTGTATCCCGTGGACCTTGTCATTGGCGATGAAACACAGAAATTGCATCGGAATTAAATAGAAAAGACACAATGCCGACTTAAGTACAAGAAGACGAACTCTTCTTACTGACTATGTTTTGAACCATTCCAGTGACACTAGTTATAGATTCCGATGCTTCACTTCAGGTATACTGTATACCTTGAACCTTTCGTATTGACGATGAAACACAGAAATTGCATCGGAATTACATATGAAAGGCACAATGCCAACTTAAGTACAAGAAGACTGACTCTTCCTACTGTCTATGATTTGAACCATTCCTGTGACACTAGTTTTGGATTCCGATGGTTCACTTCAGGTTTACTGTATCCCTCTGACCTTATTGCCGATGAAACACAGAAATTGCATCGGAACTAAATACAAAAGGCACAATGCCGACTTAAAGACAAGAAGACTGACTCTTCTACTGTCTATGTTTTGAACCATTCCTGTGACACTAGTTATGGAGTCCGATGCTTCACTTCAGGTTTACTGTATCCCTTGGTCCTTCTTCTTGACGATGAATCACAGAAATTGCATCGGAATTATATACAATAGGCACAATGCCGACTTAAGTACAAGAAGACTGACCCTTTTTACTGTCTATATTTTGAACCATTCCAGTGACACTAGTTATATATTCCGATGCTTCACTTGAGGTTTACTGTATCCCTTGGACCATCTTATTGACGATGAAACACAGAAATTGCATCGGAAGTAAATACAAGACGCACAATGCCGTCTTAAGTACAACACGTCTGACTCTTCATACTGTCTATATTTTGAACCATTACTGTGACACTAGTTATAGATTCCGATGTTTCGCGGCAGGTTTACTGTATCCGTTGGACGTTCTTATTGACGATGAAACACAGAAATTGCATCGGAATTAAATACAAAGGGCACAATGCCGACTTAAGGAAAAGAAGTCTGACTCTTCTTACTGTCTATGATTTGAACCATTCCTGTGACACTAGTTATAGATTCCGATGCTTCAATCCAGGTTTACTGTATCCCTTGGACCTTCTTAGTAACGGTGAAACACAGAAATTGCATCAGAATTAAATATAAAATGCACAATGATGACTTAAGTACAAGAAGACTGACTATTCTTACTGACTATGTTTGAACCATTCCTGTGACACTAGTTATAGATTCCGATGCATCACTTCAGGATTACTGTATCCCTCCGACCTTCTTACTGACGATGAAACATAGAAATTGCGTCGGAATTAAATATAAAAGGCACAATGCCAACTTATGTACAAGAAGACTGACTCTTCTTACTGCCCATGTTTTGAGCCATCGCTGTGACACTAGTTATAGATTCCGATGCTTCACTGCAGGTTTACTGTATCCCTTGGTCCTTCTTATTGACGAAAACACAGAAATATCGTCGGAATTAAATACAAAAGGCACAATGCCGACTTAAGTACAAGAAGACTGACGCTTCTTACTGTCTATGTTTTGAACCATTCCATTGAGACTAGTTATAGATTCCGATGCTACACTCCAGGTTTACTGTATCCCTTGGACCTTGTTATTGGCGATGAACACAGAAATTGCATCGGAATTAAATAGAAAACGTACAATGCCGACTTAAGTACAAGAAGACTGACTCTCCTTACTGACTATGTTTTGAACCATTCCTGTGACACTAGTTATAGATTCCGATGCTTCACTTCAGGTTTACTGTATCACTTGGACCTTCTTATTGACGATGAAACACAGAAATTGCATCGGAATTAAATTGAATAGGCACAATGTCGACTTAAGTACAAGAAGACTGACTCTTCTTACTGTCTATGTTTTGAACCATTCCTGTGACACTAGTTATAGATTCCGATGCTTCACTCGAGGTTTACTGTATCTCTTGGAAATTCTTATTGACGATGAAACACAGAAATTGCATCGGAATTAAATAGAAAAGGCACAATGCCGACTTAAGTACAAGAAGACTGACTCTTGTTACTGACTATGTTTTCAACCATTGCTGTGACACTAGTTATAGATTCCGATGTTTCACTTAAGGTTACTGTATACCTTGGACCTTCTTAATGACGATGAAACACAGAAATTGCATCGGAATTAAATACAAAATGCACAATGCCGACTTAAGGACAAGAAGACTGACTGTTCTTACTGACTATGATTTGAACCATTCCTAAGACACTAGTTATAGATTCCGATGCTTCACTTCAGGTTTATTGTATCCCTCTGACCCTCTTATTGACGAGGAAACACAGAAATTGCATCGGAATTAAATAGAAAAGGCACAATATCGACTTAAGTACAAGAAGACTGACTCTTCTTACTGTCTATGTTTTGAACCATTTATGTGACACTAGTTATAGATTCCGATGCTTCACTCCAGGTTTACTGTATCCCTTGGATCTTCTTATTGACGATGAAACACAGAATTTGCATCGGAATTAAATAGAAAATTCACAATGCTCACTTAAGTATAAGAAGACTGACTCTTCTTACTGATTATGTTTTGAACCATTCCTGTGACACTAGTTATATATTTCGATGCTCCACTTCAGGTTTACTGTATACCTTGGACCTTCTTATTGACGATGAAACATAGAAGTTGCATTGGAATTAAATAGAAAAGGCACAATGCCGACTTAAGTACAAGAAGACTGACTCATCCTTCTGTCTATGTTTTGAACCATTCCTGAGACACTAGTTTTGGATTCCGATGCTTCACTTCGGGTTTACTGTATCCCTCTGACCTTCTTATTGACGATGAAGCACAGAAATTGCATCGGAATTAAATACAAAAAGCACAATGCCGACTTAAGGACAAGAAGACTGATTCTTCTTTCTGACAATGTTTGTACCATTCCTTTGACACTAGTTATAGATTCCGATGCTTCACTTCAGGTTTACTGTTTCCCATGGACCTTCTTATTGACGATGAAACACAGAAGTTGCATCGGAATTAAATACAAAAGGCACAATGCCGATTTAAGTACAAGAAGACTGACTCTTCTACTGTCTATGTTTTGAACCATTTCTGTGACACTAGTTATAGAGTCCGATTCTTCACTTCAGATTTACTGTATCCCTTTTGCCTTCTTATGGACGATGAATCACAGAAATTGCATCGGAATTAAATACAAAAGGCACAATGCCGACATAAGTACAAGAAGACTGACTCTTCTTACTGTCTACATTTTGAACCATTTCAGTGACACTAGTTATAGACTCCGATGCTTCACTTCAGGTTGACTGTATCCCTTGGACCTTCTTATTGACGATGAAACACAGAAATTGCATCGAAATTAAATACAAAAGGCACAATGCCGACTTAAATACAAGAAGACTGACTCTTCTTACTGACTATGCTTTGAACCATTCCTGTGACACTACATATAGATTCCGATGCTTCACTTCAGGATTACTGTATCCCTCTGACCTTCTTATTGACGATGAAACACAGAAATTGCATCGGAATTAAATACAAACGGCACAATGCCGACTTAAGTACAAGAATACTGACTCTTCTTACTGTCTATGATTTGAACCATCCCTGTGACACTAGTTATAGATTCCGATGCTTCACTCCAGGTTTACTGCATCCCTTGGCCCTTGTTATTGACGATGAAACACATAAATTGCAACGGAATTAAATACAAAAGGCACAATCCCGACATAAGTACAAAGAGGTTGACTCTTCTTACTGACTATGCTTTGAACCATTCCTGTGACACTAGTTATAAATTCCGATGCTTCACTCCAGGTTTACTGTATCCGTTGGACATTCTTATTGACGATGAAGCACAGAAATTGCATCGGAATTAAATACAAAAGGCACAATGCAGAATTAAGTACAAGAAGGCTGACTTTTCTTACTATCTATGTTTTGAGCCAATCCTTTGACACTAGTTATAGATTCCGATGCTTCACTCCATGTGTACTGTATCCCTTGGACCTTCATATTGACGATGAAACACAGAAATTGCATCGGAATTAAATACAAAAGGCACAACGCCGACTTATGGACAAGAAGACTGACTCTTCTTACTGACTATGTTTTGAACCATTCCTGTGACACTAGCTATAGATTCCGATGCATCACTTCAGGTTTACAGTATCCCTCTGACCTTCTTATTGACGATGAAACACAGAAATTGCATCGGAATTAAATACAAAAGGCACAAAGCCGACTTAAGTACAAGAAGACTGACTCTTCTTACTGTCTATGTTTTGAACCATTCCATTGACACTAGTTATAGATTCCGATGCTTCACTTGAGGTTTACTGTATCCGTTGGACCTTCTTATTGACAATGAAACACAGAAATTGCATCGGAATTAAATACAAAAGGCACAATGTCTACTTATGTACAAGAAGACTGACTCTTCTTACTGTCTATGTTTTGAACCATTCCTGTCACACTAGTTATAGATTCCGATGCCTCACTCCAGGTTTACCGTATCCCTTGGACCTTCTTATTGACGATGAAACACAGAATTTGCATCGGAATTAAATAGAAAATTCACAATGCCCTCTTAAGTATAAGAAGACTGACTCTTCTTACTGACTATGTTTTGAACCATTCCTGTGACACTAGTTATAGATTCTGTTTCTTCACTTCAGGTTTACTATATCCTTTGGGCCTTCTTATTGACGATGAATCACAGAAATTGCATCGGAAATAAATACAAAAGGCACAATGCCGACTTAAGTACAAGAAGAGTGACTCCTCTTACTGTCTACATTTTGAACCATTCCAGTGACACTAGTTATAGATTCCGATGCTTCACTTCTGGTTGACTGTATCCCTCGGACCATCTTATTGACGATGAAACACAGAAATTGCATCGGAATTAAATACATAAGGAACAATGCCGACTTAAGTACAAGACGTCTGACTCTTCTTACTGTCTATGCTTTGAAATATTACTGTGACACTAGTTATAGATTCCGATGCTTCACTACATTTTTACTGTATCCCTCTGACCTTCTTATTGCCGGTGAAACACAGAAACTGCATCGGAATTAAATACGAAAGGCACAATGCCAACATAAGTACGAGAAGACTGACTGTTCCAACTCTCTATGTTTTGAACCATTCCTGTAACACTAGTTTTAGATTCCGATGCTTCACTTCAGGTGTACTGTATCCCTCTGACCGTCGTGTTGACGATGAAACACAGAAATTGCATCGGAAATAAATAGAAAAGGCACAATGCCGACATAAGTACTAGAAGACTGGCTCTTCCTACTGTCTATGATTTGAACCATTCCTGTGACACTAGTTATAGATTCCGATGCTTCACTTCAGGTTTACTGTATCCCTTGGACCTTCTTATTGACGACGAAACACAGAAATTGCATCGGAATTCAATACAAAAGGCACAATGCCGACTTAACTACTAGAGGACTGACTCTTCTTACTGACTATGCTTTGAACCATTATTGTAACACTAGTTACAGATTCCGATGCGTAACTTCAGGATTACTGTACCTCTCTGACCTTCTTAGTAAGGATGAAACACAGAAATTGCATCGGAAATAAATACGAAAAGCACAATGCCGACTTAAGTACAAGAATACTGACACATCTTACCGTCTATGTTATGAACCGACCCTGTGACACTTGTTATAGATTCCGATGCTTCACTGCAGGTTTACTGTATCCCTTGGACCATCTTGTTGAATATGAAACACAGAAATTGCATCGGAATTAAATATCAAAGGCATAATGCCGACTTAAGTACAAGAAGACTGACTCTTCTTACTGACTATGTTTTGAACCATTCCTGTGACACTAGTTATGGATTCCGATGCTCCACTTCAGGTTTAATCTTTCCCTCTGACCTTCTTATTGACGATGAAACGCAGAAATTGCATCAGAATTAAATAGAAAATGCACAATGATGACTTAAGTACAAGAAGACTGACTATTCTTACTGACTATGTTTTGAACCATTCCTGTGAGACTAGTTATAGATTCCGATGCTTCACTCCAGGTTTACTGTATCCCTTGGACATTCTTATTGACGATGAAGCACAGAAATAGCATCGGTATTAAATTCAAAAGGCACAATGCAGAATTAAGTACAAGAAAGCTGACTCTTCTTACTATCTATGTTTTGAACCATTCCGGTGACACTAGTTATAGATTCCGATGCTTCACTCCAGGTGTACTGTATTCCTTGGACCCTCATATTGACAATGAAACACAGAAATTGCATCGGAATTAAATACAAAAAGCACAATGCCGACTTAAGTACAAGAAGACTGACTCTTCTTACTGTCTATGTTTTGAACCATTCCATTGACACTAGTTATAGATTCAGATGTTTCACTCCAGGTTTACTGTATCCTTTGGACCTTGTTACTTACGATGAAACACAGAAATTGCATCGGAATTAAATAGAAAAGGTACAATGCCGACTTCAGTACAAGAAGACTGACTCTTCTTACCGATTATGTTTTGAACCATTCCTGTGACACTAGTTATAGATTCCGATGCTACACTCCTGGTTTACTGTATCCCTTGGAGCCTCTTATAGACGATGAAACACTGAAATTGCATCGGAATTAAATACAAAAGGCACAATGCGCACTTAAGGACAAGAAGACTGTTTCTTCTTACTGACTTTGTTTTGAACCAATCCTGTGACACTAGTTATAGATTCCGATGCTTCACTTTAGGTTTATTGTATCCGTTGGACCTTCTTATTGACAATGAAACACAGAAATTGCATCGGAATTAAATACAAAAGGCACAATGCCGACTTAAGTACAAGAAGACTGACTCTTCTTACTGTCTATGTTATGATCCATACCATTGACACTAGTTGTAGTTTGCGATGCTTCACTCCAGGTTTACTGTATCCCTCGGACCTTCTATTTGACGATGAAACACAGAAATTGCATCGGAATTAAATAGAAAAGGCACAATGCCAACATAAGTACTAGAAGACTGACTCCTCTTACTGACTATGTTTTCAACCATTCCTGTGACACTAGTTATACATTCCGATGCTTCACTTCAGGTTTACTGTATCCCTTGGACCTTCTTGTTGACGATGAAACACAAAAATTGCATCGGAATTAAATACAAAAGGCAAAAAGCCGACTTAAGTACACGAAAACTGACTCTTCTTACTGTCTATGATGTGAACCATTCCTGTGACACTAGTTACAGATTCCAATGCTACAATCCAGGTTTACTGTATCCCTTGGACCTTCTTATTGACGATGAAACACAGAAATTGCATCGGAATTAAATACAAAAGGCAAAATGCCGACTTAAGTACACGAGGACTGTCTCTTCTTACTGTCTAAGATTTGAACCATTCCTGTGACACTAGTTATAGATTCCGATGCTACACTCCAGGTTCATTGTATCCCTCAGTCCTTCTTATTGACGATGAAACACAGAAATTGCATCGGAATAAAATTGAATAGGCACAATGTCGACTTAAGTACCAGAAGACTGACTCTTCTTACTGTCTATGTTTTGAACCATTCCTGTGACAGTAGTTATAGATTCCGATGCTTCACTCCAGGTTTACTGTATCTCTTGGAAACTCTTATTGACGATGAAACACAGAAATTACATCGGAATTAAATAGAAAAGGCACAATGCCGACTTAAGTACAAGAAGACTGACTCTTGTTACTGACTATGTTTTGAACCATTCCTGTGACACTAGTTATAGATTCCGATGCTTCACTTAAGGTTTACTGTATACCTTGGACCTTATTATTGACGATGAAACACAGAAATTGCATCGGAATTAAATACAAAATGCACAATGCCGACTTAAGGACAAGAAGACTGACTGTTCATACTGACTATGTTTTGAACAATTCCTGTGACACTAGTTATAGATTCCGATGCTTCACTTCAGGTTTATTGTATCCCTCTGAACTTCTTATTGACGAGGAAACACTGAAATTGCATCGGAATTAAATGGAAAAGGCACAATGTCGACTTAAGTACAAGAAGACTGACTCTTCTTACTGTCTATGTTTTGAACCATTCCTGTGACACTAGTTATAGATTCCGATGCTTCACTCCAGGTTTACAGTATCCCTTGGAACTTCTTATTGACGATGAAACACAGAATTTGCATCGGAATTAAATAGAAAATTCACAATGCCCACTTAAGTATAAGAAGACTGACTCTTCTTACTGACTATGTTTTGAACCATTCCTGTGACACTAGTTATATATTTCGATGCTCCACTTCAGGTTTACTGTATACCTTGGACCTTCTTATTGACGATGAAACACAGAAATTGCATTGGAATTAAATAGAAAAGGCACAATGCCGACTTAAGTACAAGAAGACTGACTCATCCTTCTGTCTATGTTTTGAACCATTCCTGTGACAGTAGTTTTGGATTCCGATGCTTCACTTCAGGTTTACTGTATCTCTCTGACCTTCTTATTGACGATGAAACACAGAAATTGCATTGGAATTAAATACAAAAGGCACAATGCCGACTTAAGTACAAGAAGACTGACGCTTCCTGCTGTCTATGTTTTGAACCATTCCTGTGACACTACTTATTGAATCCGATGTTTCACTTCAGGTTTACTGTATCCCTCTGACCTTATTGCCGATGAAACACAGAAATTGCATCGGATCTAAATACAAAAAGCACAATGCCGACTTAAGGACAAGAAGACTGACTCTTCTTACTGACTATGTTTTGAACCATTCCTGTGGCACTAGTTATAGATTCTGATGCTTCACTTCAGGTTTACTGTTTCCCTTGGACCTTCTTATTGACGATGAAACACAGAAATTGCATCGGAATTAAACACAAAAGGCACAATGCCAATTTAAGTACAAGAAGACTGACTCTTCTACTGTCTATGTTTTGAACCATTTCTGTGACACTAGTTATAGAGTCCGATTCTTCACTTCAGGTTTACTGTATCCCTTGGGCCTTCTTATGGACAATGAATCACAGAAATTGCATCGGAATTAAATACAAAAGGCACAATGCCGACATAAGTACAAGAAGACTGACTCTTCTTACTGTCTACATTTTGAACCATTCCAGTGACACTAGTTATACATTCCGATGCTTCACTTAAGGTTTACATTATACCTTGGACCTTCTTATTGACGATGAATCACAGAAATTGCATCGGAATTAAATACAAAATGCACAATGCCGACTTAAGGACAAGAAGACTGACTGTTCTTACTGACTATGTTTTGAACCATTCCTGTGACACTAGTTATAGATTCCGATGCTTCACTTCAGGTTTATTGTATCCCTCTGACCTTCTTATTGACGATGAAACACAGAAATTGCTTCGGAATGAAATACAAAAGGCACAATGGCGACTTAAGTACAAGAAGACTGACTCTTCTTACTGTCTATGTTTTGAACCATTCCTGTGACATTAGTTACAGATTCCGATGCTACACTCCAGGTTTACTGTATCCCTTGGACCTTCTTATTGACGATGAAACACAGGAATTGCATCAGAATCAAATCGAAAAGGCACAATGAACACTTAAGTACAAGAAGACTGACTCTTCTTACTGACTATGTTTTGAACCATTCCTGTGACACTAGTTATAGATTCCGATGCTTCACATCAGGTTTACTGTTTCCCTTGGACTTCCTTATTGACGATGAAACACAGAAATTGCATCGTAATTAAATACAAAAGGCAAAATGCCGACTTAGGGTCAAGAGGACTGACTGTTCTTACTGACTATGTTTGAACCATTCCTGTGCCACTAGTTATAGATTCCGATGCTTCACTTCAGGTTTATTGTATCCCTCTGACCTTCTTATTGTCGATGAAACACAGTAATTGCATCGGAATTAAATAGATAAGACACAATGTCGACTTAAGTACAAGAAGACTGACTCTTCTTACTGTCTAAGTTTTGAACCATTCCTGTGACACTAGTTATAGATTCCGATGCTTCACTCCAGGTTTACTGTATCCCTTGGACCTCCTTATTGACGATGAAACACAGAAATTGCATCGGAATTAAATAGAAAAGGCACAATGCCGACTTAAGTACAAGAAGACTAACTCTTCTTACTGACTATGTTTTGAACCATTCCTTTGACACTAGTTATAGATTCCGATGCTTCACTTCAGGTATACTGTATACCTTGGACCTTTCCTATTGACGATAAAACACAGAAATTGCATCGGAATTAAATACAAAAGGCACAATGCCAACTTAAGTACAAGAAGACTGACTCTTCCTACTGTCTATGATTTGAACCATTCCTGTGACACTAGTTTTGGATTCCGATGCTTCACTTCAGGTTTACTGTATCCCTCTGACCTTATTGCCGATGAAACACAGAAATTGTATCGGAATGAAATACAAAAGGCACAATGCCGACTGAAGGGCAAGAAGACTGACTCTTCTTACTGACTATGTTTTGAACCATTCCTGTGACACTAGTAATTGGTTCCGATGCTTCACTTCAGGATTTCTGTTTCCCTTGGACATACTTATTGACGCTGAAACACGAAATTGCATCGGAATTAAATAGAAAAGGCACAATGCCGACTTAAGTACAAGAAGACTGACTCTTCCTACTGTCTATATTTTGAACCTTTCCATTGACACTAGTTATAGATTCCGATGCTTTACTTCAGGTTTACTGTATCCCTTGGACCTTGTCATTGACTATGAAACACAGAAATTGCATCGGAAGTAAATACAAAAGGCACAATGCCGACTTAAGTAAAAGACGTCTGACTCTTCTTACTGTCTATGATTTGAACCATTACTGTGACACTAGTTATAGGTCCGATGCTTCACGCCAGGTTTACTGTATCCCTTGGACCTTCTTATTGACGATGAAACACAGAAATTGCATCGGAATCACATATGAAAGGCACAATGTCAACTTAGGTACAAGAAGACTGACTCTTCTCACTGACTATGCTTTGAACCATTCCTGTGAAACAAGTTATAGATTCAGATGCTTCACTTCAGGTTTACTGTATCCCTCTGACCTTCTTATTGACGATGAAACACTTAAATAGCATCGGAATTAAACAGAAAAGGCACAATGCCGACTTAAGTACAGTAAGACTGACTCTTCTTACTGTCTATCTTTTGAACCATTCCTGTGACAACAGTTGTAGATTCCGATGCCTCACTTCAGGTTTACTGTATCCCTTGGACCTTCTTATTGACGATGAAACACAGAAATTGCATCGGAATTAAATACAAAAGGCACGATGCCGACTTAAGTACAAGAAGACTGACTCTTCCTACTGTCTATGATTTGAACCATTCCTGTGACACTAGTTTTGGATTCCGATGGTTCACTTCAGGTTTACTGTTTCCCTCTGACCTTATTGCCGATGAAACACAGAAATTGCATCGGAACTAAATACAAAAGGCACAATACCGACTTAAAGACAAGAAGACTGACTCTTCTACTGTCTATGATTTGAACCATTCCTGTGACACTAGTTATAGAGTCCGATGCTTCACTTCGGGTTTACTGTATCCCTTGGTCCTTCTTCTTGACGATGAAACACAGAAATTGCATCGGAAGTAAATACAAAACGCACAATGCCGACTTAAGTACAAGACATCTGACTCTTCTTACTGTCTATGTTTTGAACCATTACTGTGACACTAGTTATAGATTCCGATGCTTCAATCCAGGTTTACTGTATCCCTTGGACCTTCTTGGTAACGATGAAACACAGAAATTGCATCAGAATTAAATATGAAATGCACAATGATGACTTAAGTACAAGAAGACTGACTATTCTTGCTGACTATGATTGAACCATTCCTGTGACACTAGTTATAGATTCCGATGCTTCACTTCAGGATTACTGTATCCCTCTGACCTTCTTATTGAAGATGAAACATAGAAATTGCATCGGAATTAAATACAAAAGGCACAATGCCAACTTATGTACAAGAAGACTGACTCTTCTTACTGTCTATGTTTTGAGCCATCCCTGTGACACTAGTTATAGATTCCGATGCTTCACTCCAGGTTTACTGTATCCCTTGGTCCATCTTATTGACGATAAAACACAGAAATATCATCGGAATTAAATACAAAAGGCACAATGCCGACTTAAGTTCAAGAAGACTGACGCTTCTTACAGTCTATGTTTTGAACCATTCCATTGACACTAGTTATAGATTCCGATGCTTCACTCCAGGTTTACTGTATCCCTTGGACCTTGTTATTGGCGATGAAACAGAAATTGCATCGGAATTAAATAGAAAACGTAGAATGCCGACTTAAGTACAAGAAGACTGACTCTTCTTACTGACTATGTTTTGAACCATTCCTGTGACACTAGTTATAGATTCCGATGCTTCACTTCAGGTTTACTGTATCCCTTGGACCTTCTTATTGACGATGAAACCCAGAAATTGCATCGGAATTAAATACAAAAGGCAAATGCCGACTTAAGTACACGAGGACTGTCTCTTCATACTGTCTAAGATTTGAACCATTCCTGTGACACTAGTTATAGATTCCGATGCTTCACTCCTGGTTTACTGTATCCCGTGGACCTTGTTATTGGCGATGAAACACAGAAATTGCATCGGAATTAAATACAAAAGGCACAATGCCGACTTAAGTACAAGAAGACTGACTCTTCCTACTGTCTATGATTTGAACCATTCCTGTGACACTAGTTTTGGATTCCGATGCATCCCTTCAGGTTTACTGTATCCCTCTATCCTTATTGCCGATGAAACACAGAAATTGCATCAGAATGAAATACAAAAGGCACAATGCCGACTGATGACAAGAAGACTGACTCTTCTTACTGACTATGATTTGAACCATTCCTGTGACACTAGTAATTGGTTCCGATGCTTCACTTCAGGATTTCTGTTTCCCTTGGACATACTTATTGACGATGAAACACAGAAATTGCATCGGAATTAAAGAGAAAAGGCACAATGCCGACTTAAGTACAAGAAGACTGACTCTTCGTACTGTCTATACTTTGAACCTTTCCATTGACACTAGTTATAGATTCCGATGCTTCACTTCAGGTTTACTGTATCCCTTGGACCTTGTCATTGACTATGAAACACAGAAATTGCATCGGAAGTAAATACAAAATGCACAATGCCGACTTAAGTAAAAGACGTCTGACTCTTCTTACTGTCTATGATTTGAACCATTACTGTGACACTAGTTATAGGTCCGATGCTTAACGCCAGGTTTACTGTATCCCTTGGACCTTCTTATTGACGATGAAACACAGAAATTGCATCGGAATTACATATGAAAGGCACAATGCCAAATTAAGTACAAGAAGACTGACTCTTCTTACTGACTATGCTTTGAACCATTCCTGTGAAACAAGTTATAGATTCCGGTGCTTCACTTCAGGTTTACTGTATCCCTCTGACCTTCTTATTGACGATGAAACACTTAAATAGCATCAAAATTAAATAGAAAAGGCACATTGCCGACTTAAGTACAGGAAGACTGACTCTTCTTACTGTCTATCTTTTGAACCATTCCTGTGACACCAGTTGTAAATTCCGATGCTACACTTCCGGTTTACTGTATCCCTTGCACCTTGTTATTGACGATGAAACACAGAAACTGCATTGGAATTAAATACAAAAGGCACAATGCCGACTTAAGTACAAGAAGACTTACTTTTTCTACTGTCTATGATTTGAACCATTCCTGTGACACTAGTTTTGGATTCCGATGGTTCACTTCAGGTTTACTGTATCCCTCTGACCTTATTGCCGATGAAACACAGAAATTGCATCGGAACTAAATACAAAAGTCACAATGCCGACTTAAGGACAAGAAGACTGACTCTTCTACTGTCTATGTTTTGAACCATTCCTGTGACACTAGTTATAGAGTCCGATGCTTCACTTCAGGTTTACTGTATCCCTTGGTCCTTCTTCTTGACGATGAATCACAGAAATTGCATCGGAATTATATACAATAGGCACAATGCCGACTTAAGTACAAGAAGACTGACCTTTTTTACTGTCTATACTTTGAACCATTCCAGTGACACTAGTTATAAATTCCGATGCTTCACTTGAGGTTTACTGTATCCCTTGGACCATCTCATTGACGATGAAACACAGAAATTGCATCGGAAGTAAATACAAAACGCACAATGCCGACTTAAGTACAAGACGTCTGACTCTTCTTACTGTCTATATTTTGAACCATTACTGTGACACTAGTTATAGATTCCGATGATTCGCGGCAGGTTTACTGTATCCGTTGGACCTTCTTATTGACGATGAAACACAGAAATTGCATCGGAATTAAATAAAAAAGCACAATGCCAACTTAAGTACAAGAAGACTGACTCTTATTAGTGACTATGATTTGAACCATTCCTGTGGCACTAGTTATGGATTCCGATGTTTCACTTCAGGTTTACTGTATCCCTCTGACCTTCTTATTGACGATGAAACACAGAAATGGCATCGGAATTAAATTCAAAAGGCACAATGCCGAATTAAGTACAAGAACACTGACCCTTCTTACTGTCAATTTTTGAACCAGTCCTGTGACACTAGTTATACACTCCGATGCTTCACTCCAGGTTTTCTGTATCTCTTGGACCTTCTTATTGACGATGAAACACAGAAATTGCATCGGAATTAAATACAAAGGGCACAATGGCGACTTAAGGAAAAGAAGTCTGACTCTTCTTACTGTCTATGATTTGAATTATTCCTGTGACACTAGCTATAGATTCCGATGCTTCAATCCAGGTTTGCTGTATCCCTTGGACCTTCTTAGTAACGATGAAACACAGAAATTGCATCAGAATTAAGTATAAAATGCACAATGATGACTTAAGTACAAGAAGACTGACTATTCTTACTGACTATGTTTGAACCATTCCTGTGACACTAGTTATTGATTCCGATGGTTCACTTCAGGATTACTGTATCCCTCTGACCTTCTTATTGACGATGAAACATAGAAATTGCATCGGAAATAAATACAAAAGGCACAATGCCAACTTATGTACAAGAAGACTGACTCTTCTTACTGTCTATGTTTTGAGCCATCCCTGTGACCCTAGTTATAGATTCCGATGCTTCACTCCAGGTTTACTGTATCCCTTGGTCCTTCTTATTGACGATAAAACACAGAAATATCATCGGAATTAAATACAAAAGGCACAATGCCGACTTAAGTACAAGAAGACTGACGCTTCTTACTGTCTATGTTTTGAACCATTCCATTGACACTAGTTATAGATTCCGATGCTTCACTCCAGGTTTAGTGTATCCCTTGGACCTTGTTATTGGCGATGAAACACAGAAATTGCATCGGAATTAAATTGAAAACGTACAATGCCGACTTAAGTACAAGAAGACTGACTCTTCTTACTGATTATGTTTTGAACCATTCCTGTGACACTAGTTATAGATTCCGATGCTTCACTTCAGGTTTTCTGTATCCCTTGGACCTTCTTATTGACGATGACACACAGAAATTGCATCGGAATTAAATACAAAGGGCAACATGCCGACTTAAGTACACGCGGACTGTCTCTTCTTACTGTCTGAGGTTTGAACCATTCCTGTGACACTAGTTATAGATTCCGATGCTACACTCCAGGTTCATTGTATCCCTCTGACCTCCTTATTGACGATGAAACACAGAAATTGCATCGGAATTAAATTGAATAGGCACAATGTCGACTTAATTACAAGAAGACTGACTCTTCTTACTGTCTATGTTTTGAACCATCCCTGTGACACTAGTTATAGATTCCGATGTTTCACTTAAGGTTTACTGTATACCTTGGACCTTCTTAATGATGATGAAACACAGAAATTGCATCGGAATTAAATACAAAATGCACAATGCCGACTTAAGGATAAGAAGACTGACTTTTCTTACTGTCTATGTTTTGAACGATTCCTGTGACACTAGTTATGGATTCCGATGCTTCACTCCAGGTTTACTGTATCCTTTGGATCTTCGTATTGACGATGAAACACAGAATTTGCATCGGAATTAAATAGAAAATTCACAATGCCCACTTAAGTATAAGAAGACTGACTCTTCTTACTGATTATGTTTTGAACCATTCCAGTGACACTAGTTATATATTTCGATGCTCCACTTCAGGTTTACTGTATACCTTGGACCTTCTTATTGAAGATGGAACATAGAAATGCATTGGAATTAAATAGAAAAGGCACAATGCCGACTTAAGTACAACAAGACTGACTCATCCTTCTGTCTATGTTTTGAACCATTCCTGTGACACTAGTTTTGGATTCCGATGTTTCCCTTCAGGTATACTGTATCCCTCTGACCTTATTGCCGATGAAACACAGAAATTGCATCGGATCAAAATACAAAAAGCACAATGCCGACTTAAGGACAAGAAGACTGACTATTCTTTCTGACTATGTTTTGAACCATTCCTTTGACACTAGTTATAGATTCCGATGATTGACTTCAGGTTTACTGTTTCCCACGGACCTTCTTATTGACGATGAAACACAGAAATTGCATCGGAATTAAATACAAAATGCACAATGCCGATTTAAGTACAAGAAGACTGACTCTTCCACTGTCTATGTTTTGAACCATTTCTGTGACACTAGTTATAGAGTCCGATTCTTCACTTCAGTTTTACTGTATCCCTTTTGCCTTCTTATGGACGATGAATCACAGAACTTGCATCGGAATTAAATACAAAAGGCACAAAGCCGACATAAGTACAAGAAGACTGAATCTTCTTACTGTCTACATTTTGAACCATTCCAGTGACACTAGTTATAGATTCCGATGCTTCACTTCAGGTTGACTGTATCCCTTGGACCTTCTTAATGATGATGAAACACAGAAATTGCATCGGAATTAAATACAAAATGCACAATGCCGACTTAAGGATAAGAAGACTGACTTTTCTTACTGTCTATGTTTTGAACGATTCCTGTGACACTGGTTATAGACTCCGATACTTCACTCCAGGTTCTCTGTATCCCTTGGACCTTCTTATTGACGATGAAACACAGAAATTGCATCGGAATTAAATAGAAAAGGCACATTGCCGACTTAAGTACAAGAAGACAGACTCTTCTTACTGACTATGTTTTGAACCATTCCTGTTACACTAGTTATAGATTCCGATGCTTCACTTCAGGTTTACTGTATACCTTGGACTTTCGTATTGACGATGAAATACAGAAATTGCATCGGAATTAAATACAAAAGGCACAATGCCGATTTAAGGACAAGAAGACTAACACTTCTTACAGACTATGTTTTGAACCATTCCTGTGACACTAGTTATAGATTCCGATGCTTCACTTGAGGTTTACTGTATCCGTTGGACCTTCTTATTGACAATGAAACACAGAAATTGCATCGGAATTAAATACAAAAGGCACAATCTCTACATAAGTACAAGAAGACTGACTCTTCTTACTGTCTATGTTTTGAACCATTCCTGTCACACTAGTTTTAGATTCCGATGCTTCACTCCAGGTTTACCGAATCCCTTGGACCTTCTTATTGTCGAAGAAACACAGAATTTGCATCGGAATTAAATAGAAAATTCACATTGCCCTCTTAAGTATAAGAAGACTGACTCTTCTTACTGACTATGCTTTGAACCATTCCTGTGACACTAGTTATAGATTCCGTTTCTTCACTTCAGGTTTACTATATCCTTTGGGCCTTCTTATTGGCGATGAATCACAGAAATTGCATCGGAAATAAATACAAAATGCACAATGCCGACTTAAGTACAAGAAGAGTGACTCTTCTTACTGTCTACATTTTGAACCATTCCAGTGACACTTGTTATAGATTCCGATGCTTCACTTCTGGTTGACTGTATCCCTCGGACCATCTTATTGACGATGAAACACAGAAATTGCATCGGAATTAAATACATAAGGCACAATGCCGACTTAAGTACAAGACGTCTGACTCTTCTTACTGTCTATGCTTTGAAATATTACTGTGACACTAGTTATAGATCCGATGCTTCACTCCAGGTTTACTGTATCCCTTGGACCTTCTTATTGTCGATGAAACACAGAAATTGCATCGGAATTAAATACAAGAGGCACAATGCCGACTTAAGGACAAGAAGACTGACTCTTCTTACTGACTATAATTTGAACCATTCCTGTGGCACTAGTTATAGATTCCGAAGCTTTCACTTCAGTTTTACTGTATCCCTCTGACCTTCTTATTGACGACGAAACACAGAAATTGCATCGGAATTAAATACAAAAGGCACAATGCCGACTTAAGTACAAGAAGACTGACTTTTCTTACTGTCTATGTTTCAACCATTCCTGTGACACTAGTTATAGATTCCGATGCTTCACTACATTTTTACTGTATCCCTCTGACCTTCTTATTGCCGGTGAAACACAGAAACTGCATCGGAATTAAATACGAAAGGCACAATGCCAACATAAGTACGAGAAGACTGACTGTTCCAACTCTCTATGTTTGAACCATTCCTGTGACACTAGTTTTAGATTCCGATGCTTCACTTCAGGTGTACTGTATCCCTCTGACCGTCTTATTGACGATGAAACACAGAAATTGCTTCGGAAATAAATAGAAAAGGCACAATGCCGACATAAGTACTAGAAGACTGACTCTTCCTACTGTCTATGATTTGAACCATTCCTGTGACACTAGTTATAGGTTCCGATGCTTCACTTCAGGTTTACTGTATCCCTTGGACCTTCTTATTGACGACGAAACACAGAAATTGCATCGGAATTCAATACAAAAGGCACAATGCCGACTTAACTACAAGAAGACTGACTCTTCTTACTGACTATGCTTTGAACCATTATTGTAACACTAGTTATAGATTCCGATGCGTAACTACAATATTACTGTACCTCTCTGACCTTCTTAGTAACGATGAAACACAGAAATTGCATCGGAAATAAATACAAAAAGCACAATGCCGACTTAAGTACAAGAATACTGTCACATCTTACTGTCTATGTCATGAACCGTCCCTGTGACACTAGTTATAGATTCCGATGCTTTACTGCAGGTTTACTGTATCCCTTGGACCTTCTTGTTGACGATGAAACACAGAAATTGCATCGGAATTAAATACCAAAGGCATAATGCCGACTTAAGTACAAGAAGACTGACTATTCTTACTGACTATGTTTTGAACCATTCCTGTGACACTAGTTATAGATTCCAATGCTTCACTCCAGGTTTACTGTATCCCTTGGACCTTCTTATTGACGATGAAGCACAGAAATAGCATCGGTATTAAATACAAAAGGCACAATGCAGAATTAAGTACAAGAAGGCTGACTCTTCTTACTATCTATGTTTTGAACCATTCCGGTGACACTAGTTATAGATTCCGATGCTTCACTCCAGGTGTACTGTATCCCTTGGACCTTCATATTGACAATGAAACACAGAAATTGCATCGGAATTAAATACAAAAGTCACAATGCCGACTTAAGTACAAGAAGACTGACTCTTCTTACTGTCTATGTTTTGAACCATTCCATTGACACTAGTTATAAATTCAGATGTTTCACTCCAGGTTTACTGTATCCTTTTGACCTTGTTATTTACGATGAAACACAGAAATTGCATCGGAATGAAATAGAAAAGGTACAATGCCGACTTCAGTACAAGAAGACTGACTCTTCTTACTGTCTATGTTTTGAACCATTCCTGTGACACTAGTTATAGATTCCGATGCTACACTCCAGGTTTACTGTATCCCTTGGACCCTCTTATAGACGATGAAACACTGAAATTGCATCGGAATTAAATACAAAAGGAACAATGCGCACTTAAGGACAAGAAGACTGCTTCTTCTTACTGACTTTGTTTTGAACCAATCCTGTGACACTAGTTATAGATTCCGATGCTTCACTTGAGGTTTACTGTATCCGTTGGACCTTCTTATTGACAATGAAACACAGAAATTGCATCGGAAATAAATACAAAAGGCACAATGCCGACTTAAGTACAAGAACACTGACTCTTCTTACTGAATATGTTTTGAACAATTCCTGTGACACTAGCTATAGATTCCGATGCATCACTTAAGGTTTACTGTATCTCTTGTACCTTCTTGTTGACGATGAAACACAAAAATTGCATCGAAATTAAATACAAAAGGCAAAAAGCCGACTTAAGTACACGATAACTGACTCTTCTTACTGTCTATGATGTGAACCATTCCTGTGACACTAGTTACAGATTCCAATGCTACAATCCAGGTTTACTGTATCCCTTGGACCTTCTTATTGCCGATGAAACACAGAAATTGCATCGGAATTAAATACAAAAGGCACAATGCCGAATTAAGCACAAGAAGACTAACTTTTCTTACTGTCTATTTTTGAACCAGTCCTGTGGCACTAGTTATAGACTCCGATGCTTCACTCCAGGTTTACTGTATCCCTTGGAACATCTTATTGACGATGAAGCACAGAAATTGCATCGGAATTAAATACAAAAGGCACAATGCAAATTAAGTACAAGAAGACTGACTCTTCTTACTATCTACGTTTTGAACCATTCCTGTGATACTAGCTATAGATTCCGATGCACCACTTCAGGTTTACTGTATCCTTCTGACTTCTTATTGACGATGAAACTAAGAAATTGCATCGGAATTAAATACAAAAGGCACAATGCCGACTTAAGTACAAGAAGACTGACTCTTCTTAATGTCTATGTTTTGAACCAATCCATTGACACTAGTTATAGATTCAGATGCTTCACTCCAGGTTTACTGTATCCTTTGCACCTTGTTATTAACGATGAATCACAGAAATTGCATCGGAATTCAATACAAAAGGCAAAATGCCGACTTAACTAAAAGAAGACTGACTCTTCTTACTGACTATGCTTTGAACCATTCCTGTGACACTAGTTATAGATTCCGATGCTTCACTTCAGTTTTACTGTATCCCTCTGACCTTCCTATTGACGATGAAAGACAGTAATTGCATCGGAATTAAATACGAAAGGCACAATGCCAACTTAAGTACAAGAAGACTGACTCTTCCAACTGTCTATGTTTTGAACCATTCCTGTGACGCTAGTTATAGATTCCGATGCTTCCCTTCAGGTGTACTGTATCCCTCGGACCGTCTTATTGACGATGAAACACAGAAATTGCATCGGAAATAAATAGAAAAGGCACAATGCCGACTTAAGTACTAGAAGACTCTCTCTTCCTACTGTCTATGTTTTGAACCATTCCTGTGACACTAGTTATAGATTCCGATGCTTCACTTCAGGTTTACTGTATCCCTTGGACCTTCTTATTGACGATGAAACACAGAAATTGCATCGGAATTCAATACAAAAGGCACAATGCCGACTTAATTACAAGAAGACTGAATCTTCTTACTGACTATGCTTTGAACCATTATTGTAACACTAGTTATAGATTCCGATGCTTAACTTCAGAATTACTGTACCCCTCTGACCTTCTTAGTGACGATGAAATACAGAAATTGCATCGGAAATAAATACAAAAAGCACAATGACGACTTAAGTACAAGAATACTGACTCATCTTACTGTCTATGTTATGAACCGTCCCTGTGACACTAGATATAGATTCCGATGCTACACTCCAGGTTTACTGCATCCCTTGGTCCTTCTTATTGACGATGAAACACAGAAATTGCATCGGAATTAAATACAAAAGGCACAAAGCCGACTTAAGTACAAGAAGATTGACTCTTCTTACTGACTATGTTTTGAACCTTACCTGTGACACTAGTTATAAATTCCGATGCTTCACTCCAGGTTTACTGTATCCCTTGGACCTTCTTATTGACGATGAAGCACAGAAATTGTATCGGAATTAAATACAAAAGGCACAATGCAAATTAAGTACAAGAAGACTGACTCTTCTTACTATCTACGTTTTGAACCATTCCTGTGACACTAGTTATAGATTCCGATGCTTCACTCCAGGTGTACTGTATACCTTGGACCTTCATATTGACGATGAAACACAGAAATTGCATCGGAAGTTAATACAAAAGGCACAAAGCCGAATTAAGCACAAGAAGACTAACTCCTCTTACTGTCTATTTTTGAACCAGTCCTGTGACACTAGTTATAGACTCCGATGCTTCACTCCAGGTTTACTGTTTCCCTTGGACCTTGTTATTGACGATGAAACACAGAAATTGCATCGGAATTAAATACAAAAGGCACAATGCCGACTCAAGCAAAAGATGTCTGACTCTTCTTACTGTCTATAATTTGAACCATTCCTGTGACACTAGTTATAGATTCCGATGCTTCACTCCTGGTTTACTGTATCCCTTGGACCCTGTTATAGACGATGAAACACAGAAATTGCATCGGAATTCAATACAAAAGGCACAATGCCGACTTAACTACAAGAAGACTGACTCTTCTTACTGACTATGCTTTGAACCATTATTGTAACACTAGTTATAGATTCCGATGCGTAACGTCAATATTACTGTACCTCTCTGACCTTCTTAGTAACGATGAAACACAGAAATTGCATCGGAAATAAATACAAAAAGCACAATGCCGACTTAAGTACAAGAATACTGTCACATCTTACTGTCTATGTCATGAACCGTCCCTGTGACACTAGTTATAGATTCCGATGCTTTACTGCAGGTTTACTGTATCCCTTGGACCTTCTTGTTGACGATGAAACACAGAAATTGCATCGGAATTAAATACCAAAGGCATAATGCCGACTTAAGTACAAGAAGACTGACTATTCTTACTGACTATGTTTTGAACCATTCCTGTGACACTAGTTATAGATTCCAATGCTTCACTCCAGGTTTACTGTATCCCTTGGACCTTCTTATTGACGATGAAGCACAGAAATAGCATCGGTATTAAATACAAAAGGCACAATGCAGAATTAAGTACAAGAAGGCTGACTCTTCTTACTATCTATGTTTTGAACCATTCCGGTGACACTAGTTATAGATTCCGATGCTTCACTCCAGGTGTACTGTATCCCTTGGACCTTCATATTGACAATGAAACACAGAAATTGCATCGGAATTAAATACAAAAGTCACAATGCCGACTTAAGTACAAGAAGACTGACTCTTCTTACTGTCTATGTTTTGAACCATTCCATTGACACTAGTTATAAATTCAGATGTTTCACTCCAGGTTTACTGTATCCTTTTGACCTTGTTATTTACGATGAAACACAGAAATTGCATCGGAATGAAATAGAAAAGGTACAATGCCGACTTCAGTACAAGAAGACTGACTCTTCTTACTGTCTATGTTTTGAACCATTCCTGTGACACTAGTTATAGATTCCGATGCTACACTCCAGGTTTACTGTATCCCTTGGACCCTCTTATAGACGATGAAACACTGAAATTGCATCGGAATTAAATACAAAAGGAACAATGCGCACTTAAGGACAAGAAGACTGCTTCTTCTTACTGACTTTGTTTTGAACCAATCCTGTGACACTAGTTATAGATTCCGATGCTTCACTTGAGGTTTACTGTATCCGTTGGACCTTCTTATTGACAATGAAACACAGAAATTGCATCGGAAATAAATACAAAAGGCACAATGCCGACTTAAGTACAAGAACACTGACTCTTCTTACTGAATATGTTTTGAACAATTCCTGTGACACTAGCTATGGATTCCGATGCATCACTTAAGGTTTACTGTATCTCTTGTACCTTCTTGTTGACGATGAAACACAAAAATTGCATCGAAATTAAATACAAAAGGCAAAAAGCCGACTTAAGTACACGATAACTGACTCTTCTTACTGTCTATGATGTGAACCATTCCTGTGACACTAGTTACAGATTCCAATGCTACAATCCAGGTTTACTGTATCCCTTGGACCTTCTTATTGCCGATGAAACACAGAAATTGCATCGGAATTAAATACAAAAGGCACAATGCCGAATTAAGCACAAGAAGACTAACTTTTCTTACTGTCTATTTTTGAACCAGTCCTGTGGCACTAGTTATAGACTCCGATGCTTCACTCCAGGTTTACTGTATCCCTTGGAACATCTTATTGACGATGAAGCACAGAAATTGCATCGGAATTAAATACAAAAGGCACAATGCAAATTAAGTACAAGAAGACTGACTCTTCTTACTATCTACGTTTTGAACCATTCCTGTGATACTAGCTATAGATTCCGATGCACCACTTCAGGTTTACTGTATCCTTCTGACTTCTTATTGACGATGAAACTAAGAAATTGCATCGGAATTAAATACAAAAGGCACAATGCCGACTTAAGTACAAGAAGACTGACTCTTCTTAATGTCTATGTTTTGAACCAATCCATTGACACTAGTTATAGATTCAGATGCTTCACTCCAGGTTTACTGTATCCTTTGCACCTTGTTATTAACGATGAATCACAGAAATTGCATCGGAATTCAATACAAAAGGCAAAATGCCGACTTAACTAAAAGAAGACTGACTCTTCTTACTGACTATGCTTTGAACCATTCCTGTGACACTAGTTATAGATTCCGATGCTTCACTTCAGTTTTACTGTATCCCTCTGACCTTCCTATTGACGATGAAAGACAGTAATTGCATCGGAATTAAATACGAAAGGCACAATGCCAACTTAAGTACAAGAAGACTGACTCTTCCAACTGTCTATGTTTTGAACCATTCCTGTGACGCTAGTTATAGATTCCGATGCTTCCCTTCAGGTGTACTGTATCCCTCGGACCGTCTTATTGACGATGAAACACAGAAATTGCATCGGAAATAAATAGAAAAGGCACAATGCCGACTTAAGTACTAGAAGACTCTCTCTTCCTACTGTCTATGTTTTGAACCATTCCTGTGACACTAGTTATAGATTCCGATGCTTCACTTCAGGTTTACTGTATCCCTTGGACCTTCTTATTGACGATGAAACACAGAAATTGCATCGGAATTCAATACAAAAGGCACAATGCCGACTTAATTAAAAGAAGACTGAATCTTCTTACTGACTATGCTTTGAACCATTATTGTAACACTAGTTATAGATTCCGATGCTTAACTTCAGAATTACTGTACCCCTCTGACCTTCTTAGTGACGATGAAATACAGAAATTGCATCGGAAATAAATACAAAAAGCACAATGACGACTTAAGTACAAGAATACTGACTCATCTTACTGTCTATGTTATGAACCGTCCCTGTGACACTAGATATAGATTCCGATGCTACACTCCAGGTTTACTGCATCCCTTGGTCCTTCTTATTGACGATGAAACACAGAAATTGCATCGGAATTAAATACAAAAGGCACAAAGCCGACTTAAGTACAAGAAGATTGACTCTTCTTACTGACTATGTTTTGAACCTTACCTGTGACTCTAGTTATAAATTCCGATGCTTCACTCCAGGTTTACTGTATCCCTTGGACCTTCTTATTGACGATGAAGCACAGAAATTGTATCGGAATTAAATACAAAAGGCACAATGCAAATTAAGTACAAGAAGACTGACTCTTCTTACTATCTACGTTTTGAACCATTCCTGTGACACTAGTTATAGATTCCGATGCTTCACTCCAGGTGTACTGTATACCTTGGACCTTCATATTGACGATGAAACACAGAAATTGCATCGGAAGTTAATACAAAAGGCACAATGCCGAATTAAGCACAAGAAGACTAACTCCTCTTACTGTCTATTTTTGAACCAGTCCTGTGACACTAGTTATAGACTCCGATGCTTCACTCCAGGTTTACTGTTTCCCTTGGACCTTGTTATTGACGATGAAACACAGAAATTGCATCGGAATTAAATACAAAAGGCACAATGCCGACTCAAGCAAAAGATGTCTGACTCTTCTTACTGTCTATAATTTGAACCATTCCTGTGACACTAGTTATAGATTCCGATGCTTCACTCCTGGTTTACTGTATCCCTTGGACCCTGTTATAGACGATGAAACACAGAAATTGCATCAGAATTAAATAGAAAATGCACAATGATGACTTAAGTACAAGAAGGCTGACTATTCTTACTGACTATGTTTCGTACCATTGCTGTGAAAATAGGTATAGATTCCGATGCTTCACTTCGGGATTACTGTATCCCTCTGACATCCGTATTGACGATGAAACACAGAAATTGCGTCGGAAATAAATACAAGAGGCACAATGCCGACTTAAGTACAAGAAGTCTGACTCTTCTTACTGTCTATGATTTGAACCATCCCTGTGACACTAGTTATAGATTCCGATGCTTCACTCAAGGTTTACTGTATCTCTTGGATATTCTTATTGACGATGAAACACAGAAATTACATCGGAATTAAATAGAAAAGGCACAATGCCGACTTAAGTACAAGAAGACTGACACTTGTTACTGACTATGTTTTGAACCATTGCTGCGACACTAGTTATAGATTCCGATGTTTCACTTAAGGTTTACTGTATACCTTGGACCTTCTTAATGACGATGAAACACAGAAATTGCATCGGAATTAAATACAAATGCACATTGCCCACTTAAGGACAAGAAGACTGACTGTTCTTACTGACTATGTTTTGAACCATTCCTAAGACACTAGTTATAGATTCCGATGCTTCACTTCAGGTTTATTGTATCCCTCTGACCCTCTTATTGACGATGAAACACAGAAATTGCATCGGAATTAAATAGAAAAGGCACAATGTCGACTTAAGTACAAGAAGACTGACTCTTCTTACTGTCTACGTTTTGAACCATTCCTGTGACACTAGTTATGGATTCCGATGCTTCACTCCAGGTTTACTGTATCCCTTGGAATTCTTATTGACGATGAAACACAGAATTTGCATCGGAATTAAATAGAAAATTCACAATGCCCACTTAAGTATAAGAAGACTGACTCTTCTTACTGATTATGTTTTGAACCATTCCTGTGACACTAGTTATATATTTCGATGCTCCACTTCAGGTTTACTGTGTACCTTGGACCTTCTTATTGACGATGAAACATAGAAATTGCATTGGAATTAAATAGAAAAGATACAATGCCGACGTAAGTACAAGAAGTCTGATTCATCCTTCTGTCTATGTTTTGCACCATTCCTGTGACACTAGTTTTGGATTCCGATGCTTCACTTCAGGTTTACTGTATCCCTCTGACCTTCTTATTGACGATGAAACACAGAAATTGCATCGGAATTAAGTACAAAAGGCACAATGCCGACTTCAGTACAAGAAGACTGACTCTTCCTGCTGTCTATGTTTTGAACCATTCCTGTGACACTAGTTATAGATTCCGATGTTTCCCTTCAGGTTTACCGTATCCCTCTGACCTTATTGCCGATGAAACACAGAAATTGCATCGGATCAAAATACGAAAAGCACAATGCCGACTTAAGGACAAGAAGACTGACTCTTCTTTCTGACTATGTTTTGAACCATTCCTTTATCACTAGTTATAGATGCCGATGCTTCACTTCAGGTTTACTGTTTCCCATGGACCTTCTTATTGACGATGAAGCACAGAAATGGCATCGGAATTAAATACAAAAGGCACAATGCAGAATTAAGTACAAGAAGGCTGACTCTTCTTACTATCTATGTTTGAACCATTCCGGTGACACTAGTTATAGATTCCGATGCTTCACTCCAGGTGTACTGTATCCCTTGGACCTTCATATTGACAATGAAACACAGAAATTGCATCGGAATTAAATACAAAAGTCACAATGCCGACTTAAGTACAAGAAGACTGACTCTTCTTACTGTCTATGGTTTGAACCATTCCATTGACACTAGTTATAGATTCAGATGTTTCACTCCAGGTTTACTGTATCGTTTGGACTTTGTTATTTACGATGAAACACAGAAATTGCATCGGAATTAAATAGAAAAGTACAATGCCGACTTCAGTACAAGAAGACTGACTCTTCTTACTGTCTATGTTTTGAACCATTCCTGTGACACTAGTTATAGATTCCGATGCTTCACTTGAGGTTTACTGTATCCCTTGGACCCTCTTATAGACGATGAAACACTGAAATTGCATCGGAATTAAATACAAAAGGCACAATGCGCACTTAAGGACAAGAAGACTGTTCCTTCTTACTGACTTTGTTTTGAACCAATCCTGTGACACTAGTTATAGATTCCGATGCTTCACTTGAGGTTTACTGTATCCGTTGGACCTTCTTATAGACAATGAAACACAGAAATTGCATCGGAATTACATACAAAAAGCACAATGCCGACTTAAGTACAAGAACACTGACTCTTCTTACTGAATATGTTTTGAACCATTCCTGTGACACTAGCTATAGATTCCGATGCTTCACTTAAGGTTTACTGTATCCCTCTGACCTTCTTATTGACGATGAAACACAGAAATTGCATCGGAATTAAATACGAAAGGCACAATGCCAACTTAAGTACAAGAAGACTGACTCTTCCAACTGTCTATGTTTTGAACCATTCCTGTGACGCTAGTTATAGATTCCGATGCTTCCCTTCAGGTGTACTGTATCCCTCGGACGGTCTTATTGACGATGAAACACAGAAATTGCATCGGAAATAAATAGAAAAGGCACAATGCCGACTTAAGTATTAGAAGACTCTCTCTTCCTACTGTCTATGTTTTGAACCATTCCTGTGACACTAGTTATAGATTCCGATGCTTCACTTCAGGTTTACTGTATCCCTTGGACCTTCTTATTGACGATGAAACACAGAAATTGCATCGGAATTCAATACAAAAGGCACAATGCCGACTTAACTACAAGAAGACTGAATCTTCTTACTGACTATGATTTGAACCATTATTGTAACACTAGTTATAGATTCCGATGCTTAACTTCAGAATTACTGTACCCCTCAGACCTTCTTAGTGACGATGAAACACAGAAATTGCATCGGAAATAAATACAAAAAGCACAATGCCGACTTAAGTACAAGAATACTGACTCATCTTACTGTCTATGTTATGAACCGTCCCTGTGACACTAGTTATAGATTCCGATGCTTCACTCCACGTTTACTGCATCCCTTGGTCCTTCTTATTGACGATGAAACACAGAAATTGCATCGGAATTAAATACAAAAGGCACAATGCCGACTTAAGTACAAGAAGATTGACTCTTCTTACTGACTATGTTTTGAACCATACCTGTGACACTAGTTATAAATTCCGATGCTTCACTCCAGGTTTACTGTATCCCTTGGACCTTCTTATTGACGATGAAGCACAGAAATTGCATCGGAATTAAAAACAAAAGGCACAATGCAAATTAAGTACAAGAAGACTGACTCTTCTTACTATCTACGTTTGGAACCATTCCTGTGACACTAGTTATAGATTCCGATGCTTCACTCCAGGTGTACTGTATCCCTTGGACCTTCATATTGACGATGAAACACACAAATTGCATCGGAAATTAATACAAAAGGCACAATGCCGAATTAAGCACAAGAAGACTAACTCCTCTTACTGTCTATTTTTGGACCAGTCCTGTGACACTAGTTATAGACTCCGATGCTTCACTCCAGGTTTACTGTATCCCTTGGACCTTGTTATAGACGATGAAACACAGAAATTGCATCAGAATTAAATAGAAAATGCACAATGATGACTTAAGTACAAGAAGGCTGACTATTCTTACTGACTACGTTTCGTACCATTGCTGTGAAAATAGGTATAGATTCCGATGCTTCACTTCGGGATTACTGTATCCCTCTGACATCCGTGTTGACGATGAAACACAGAAATTGCATCGGAATTAAATACAAAAGGCACAATGCCGACTTAATTACAAGAAGTCTGACTCTTCTTACTGTCTATGATTTGAACCATCCCTTTGACACTAGTTATAGATTCCGATGGTTCACTCCAGGTTTACTGCATCCCTTGGTCCTTCTTATTGACGATGAAACACAGAAATTGCATCGGAAATAAATACAAAAGGTACAATGACGACTTAAGTACAAGAAGATTGACTCTTCTTACTGACTATGGTTTGAAACATACCTGTGACACTAGTTATAAATTCCGATGTTTCACTCCAGGTTTACTGTATCCCTTGGACCTTCTTATTGACGATGAAGCACAGTAATTGCGGCGGAATTAAATACAAAAGGCACAATGCAAATTAAGTACAAGAAGACTGACTCTTCTTACTATCTACGTTTTGAACCATTCCTGTGGCACTAGTTATAGATTCCGATGCTTCACTCCAGGTGTACTGTATTCCTTGGACCTTCATATTGACGATAAAACACAGAAATTGCATCGGAAATTAATACAAAAGGCACAATGCCGACTGAAGGACAAGAAGGCTGACTCTTCTTACTGACTATGTTTTGAACCATTCCTGTGACACTAGCTATAGATTCCGATGCATCAATTCAGGTCTACTGTATCCCTCTGACTTCTTATTGACGATGAAACACAGAAATTGCATCGGAATTAAATACAAAAGGCACAATGCCAACTTAAGTACAAGAAGACTGACTCTTCTTAATATCTATGCTTTGAACCATTCCATTGACACTAGTTATAGATTCAGATGCTTCACTCCAGGTTTACTGTATCCTTTGGACCTTGTTATTGACGATGAAACACAGAAATTGCATCGGAATTAAATAGAAAAGGCACAATGCCGACTTAAGTACAAGAAGACAGACTCTTCTTACTGACTATGTTTTGAACCATTCCTGTGACACTAGCTATAGATTCCGATGCTTCACTTCAGTTTTACTGTATCCCTCTGACCTTCTTATTGACGATGAAAGACAGAAATTGCATCGGAATTAAATACGAAAGGCACAATGCCAACTTAAGTACAAGAAGACTGACTCTTCCAACTGTCTATGTTTTGAACCATTCCTGTGACGCTAGTTATAGATTCCGATGCTTCCCTTCAGGTGTACTGTATCCCTCGGACCGTCTTATTGACGATGAAACACAGAAATTGCATCGGAAATAAATAGAAAAGGCACAATGTAGACTTTAGTACTAGAAGACTCTCTCTTCCTACTGTCTATGTTTTGAACCATTCCTGTGACACTAGTTGTAGATTCCGATGCTTCACTTCAGGTTTACTGTATCCCTTGGACCTTCTTATTGACGATGAAACACAGAAATTGCATCGGAATTCAATACAAAAGGCACAATGCCGACTAAACTACAAGAAGACTGAATCTTCTTACTGACTATGCTTTGAACCATTATTGTAACACTAGTTATAGATTCCGATGCTTAACTTCAGAATTACTGTACCCCTCTGACCTTCTTAGTGACGATGAAACACAGAAATTGCATCGGAAATAAATACAAAAAGCACAATGACGACTTAAGTACAAGAATACTGACTCATCTTACTGTCTATGTTATGAACCGTCCCTGTGACACTAGATATAGATTCCGATGCTACACTCCAGGTTTACTGCATCCCTTGGTCCTTTTTATTGACGACGAAACACAGAAATTGCATCGGAATTAAATACAAAAGGCACAATGCCGACTTAAGTACAAGTAGATTGACTCTTCTTACTGACTATGTTTTGAACCATACCTGTGACACTAGTTATAAATTCCGATGCTTCACTCCAGGTTTACTGTATCCCTTGGACCTTCTTATTGACGATGAAGCACAGAAATTGTATCGGAATTAAATACAAAAGGCACAATGCAAATTAAGTACAACAAGACTGACTCTTCTTACTATCTACGTTTTGAACCATTCCTGTGACACTAGTTATAGATTCCGATGCTTCACTCCAGGTGTACTGTATACCTTGGACCTTCATATTGACGATAAACACAGAAATTGCATCGGAAATTAATACAAAAGGCACAATGCCGAATTAAGCACAAGAAGACTAACTCCTCTTACTGTCTATTTTTGAACCAGTCCTGTGACACTAGTTATAGACTCCGATGCTTCACTCCAGGTTTACTGTTTCCCTTGGACCTTGTTATTGACGATGAAACACAGAAATTGCATCGGAATTAAATACAAAAGGCACAATGCCGACTCAAGTAAAAGATGTCTGACTCTTCTTACTGTCTATAATTTGAACCAATCCTGTGACACTAGTTATAGATTCCGATGCTTCACTCCAGGTTTACTGTATCCCTTGGACCTTGTTATAGACGATGAAACACAGAAATTGCATCGGAATTAAATAGAAAAGGCACAATGCCGACTTAAGTACAAGAAGACTGACTCTTGTTACTGACTATGTTTTGAACCATTGCAGCGACACTAGTTATAGATTCCGATGTTTCACTTAAGGTTTACTGTATACCTTGGACCTTCTTAATGACGATGAAACACAGAAATTGCATCGGAATTAAATACAAATGCACAATGCCCACTTAAGGACAAGAAGACTGACTGTTCTTACTTACTATGTTTTGAACCATTCCTAAGACACTAGTTATAGATTCCGATGCTTCACTTCAGGTTTATTGTATCCCTCTGACCCTCTTATTGACGATGAAACACAGAAATTGCATCGGAATTAAATAGAAAAGGCACAATGTCGACTTAAGTACAAGAAGACTGACTCTTCTTACTGTCTATGTTTTGAACCATTCCTGTGACACTAGTTATGGATTCCGATGCTTCACTCCAGGTTTACTGTATCCCTTGGAATTGTTATTGACGATGAAACACAGAATTTGCATCGGAATTAAATAGAAAATTCACAATGCCCACTTAAGTATAAGAAGACTGACTCTTCTTACTGATTATGTTTTGAACCATTCCTGTGACACTAGTTATATATTTCGATGCTCCACTTCAGGTTTACTGTATACCTTGGACTTTCTTATTGACGATGAAACATAGAGATTGCATTGGAATTAAATAGAAAAGATACAATGCCGACGTAAGTACAAGAAGTCTGATTCATCCTTCTGTCTATGTTTTGCACCATTCCTGTGACACTAGTTTTGGATTCCGATGCTTCACTTGAGGTTTACTGTATTCCTCTGACCTTCTTATTGACGATGAAACACAGAAATTGCATCGGAATTAAGTACAAAAGGCACAATGCCGACTTCAGTACAAGAAGACTGACTCTTCCTGCTGTCTATGTTTTGAACCATTCCTGTGACACTAGTTATAGATTCCGATGTTTCCCTTCAGGTTTACCGTATCCCTCTGACCTTATTGCCGATGAAACACAGAAATTGCATCAGAATAAAATACAAAAGGCACAATGCAGAATTAAGTACAAGAAGGCTGACCCTTCTTACTATCTATGTTTGAACCATTCCGGTGACACTAGTTATAGATTCCGATGCTTCACTCCAAATGTACTGTATCCCTTGGACCTTCATATTGACAATGAAACACAGAAATTGCATCGGAATTAAATACAAAAGTCACAATGCCGACTTAAGTACAAGAAGACTGACTCTTCTTACTGTCTATGGTTTGAACCATTCCATTGACACTAGTTATAGATTCAGATGTTTCACTCCAGGTTTACCGTATCCTTTGGACCTTGTTATTAACGATGAAACACAGAAATTGCTTCGGAATTAAATAGAAAATGTACAATGCCGACTTCAGTACAAGAAGACTGACTCTTCTTACTGTCTATGTTTTGAACCATTCCTGTGACACTAGTTATAGATTCCGATGCTACACTCCAGGTTTACTGTATCCCTTGGACCCTCTTATAGACGATGAAACACTGAAATTGCATCGGAATTAAATACAAAAGGCACAATGCGCACTTAAGGACAAGAAGACTGTTCCTTCTTACTGACTTTGTTTTGAACCAATCCTGTGACACTAGTTATAGATTCCGATGCTTCACTTGAGGTTTACTGTATCCGTTGGACGTTCTTATAGACAATGAAACACAGAAATTGCATCGGAATTACATACAAAAAGCACAATGCCGACTTAAGTACAAGAACACTGACTCTTCTTACTGAATATGTTTTGAACCATTCCTGTGACACCAGCTATAGATTCCGATGCTTCACTTAAGGTTTACTGTATCCCTCTGACCTTCTTATTGACGATGAAACACAGAAATTGTATCGGAATTAAAAACAAAAGGCACAATGCCGACTTAAGTACAAGAAGACTGACTCTTCTTACTGTCTATGTTATGATCCATACGATTGACACTAGTTGTAGATTCCGATGCTTCACTCCAGGTTTACTGTATCCCTTGGACCTTCTATTTGACGATGAAACACAGAAATTGCATCGGAATTAAATAGAAAAGGCACAATGCCAACATAAGTACAAGAAGACTGACTCCTCTTACTGACTATGCTTTCAACCATTCCTGTGACACTAGTTATAGATTCCGATGCTTCACTTCAGGTTTACTGTATCCCTTGGACCTTCTTGTTGACGATGAAACACAAAAATTGCATCGGAATTAAATACAAAAGGCAAAAAGCCGACTTAATTACACGTAAACTGACTCTTCTTACTGTCTATGATGTGAACCATTCCTGTGACACTAGTTACAGATTCCAATGCTATAATCCAGGTTTACTGTATCCCTTGGACCTTCTTATTGCCGATGAAACACAGAAATTTAATCGGAATTAAATACAAAAGGCACAATGCCGAATTAAGCACAAGAAGACTAACTTTTCTTACTGTCTATCTTTGAACCAGTCCTGTGGCACTAGTTATAGACTCCGATGCTTCACTCCAGGTTTACTGTATCCCTTGGAACTTCTTATTGACGATGAAGCACAGAAATTGCATCGGAATTAAATACAAAAGGCATAATGCAAATTAAGTACAAGAAGACTGACTCTTCTTACTATCTACGTTTTGAACCATTCCTGTGACACTAGTTATAGATTCCGATGCTTAACATCAGGATTACTGTATCCCTCTCACCGTCTTAGTGACGATGAAACACAGGAATTGCATCGGAAATAAATACAAAGAGCACAATGTCGAATGAAGTACAAGAATTCTGACTCATCTTACTGTTTATGTTTTGAACCGTCCCTGTAATACTAGTTATAGATTCCGATGCTTCACTCCAGGTTTACTGTATCCCTTGGACCTTCTTATTGACGATGAAACACAGAAATTGCATCGGAATTAAATACAAGATTCACAATGCCGACTTAGGAACAAGAAGACTGACTCTCCTTACTGACTATAATTTGAACCATTCCTGTGGCACTAGTTATAGATTCCGATGCTTCACGTCAGTTTTACTGTATCCCTCTGACCTTCTTATTGACGATGAAACACAGAAATTGCATCGGAATTAAATACGAAACGCACAATGCCAACTTAAGTACAAGAAGACTGACTCTTCCAACTGTCTATGTTTTGAACCATTCCTGTGACGCTAGTTATAGATTCCGATGCTTCCCTTCAGGTGTACTGTATCCCTCGGACGGTCTTATTGACGATGAAACACAGAAATTGCATCGGAAATAAATAGAAAAGGCACAATGCCGACTTAAGTACTAGAAGACTCTCTTCCTACTGTCTATGATTTGAACCATTCCTGTGACACTAGTTATAGATTCCGATGCTTCACTTCAGGTTTACTGTATCCCTTGGACCTTCTTATTGACGATGAAACACAGAAATTGCATCGGAATTCAATACAAAAGGCACAATGCCGACTTAACTACAAGAAGACTGAATCTTCTTACTGACTATGCTTTGAACCATTATTGTAACACTAGTTATAGATTCCGATGCTTAACTTCAGAATTACTGTACCCTCAGACCTTCTTAGTGACGATGAAACACAGAGATTGCATCGGAAATAAATACAAAAAGCACAATGCCGACTTAAGTACAAGAAGATTGACTCTTCTTACTGACTATGTTTTGAACCATACCTGTGACACTAGTTATAAATTCCGATGCTTCACTCCAGGTTTACTGTACCCCTTGGACCTTCTTATTGACGATGAAGCACAGAAATTGCATCGGAATTAAAAACAAAAGGCACAATGCAAATTAAGTACAAGAAGACTGACTCTTCTTACTATCTACGTTTTGAACCATTCCTGTGACACTAGTTATAGATTCCGATGCTTCACTCCAGGTGTACTGTATCCCTTGGACCTTCATATTGACGATGAAACACACAAATTGCATCGGAAATTAATACAAAAGTCACAATGCCGAATTAAGCACAAGAAGACTAACTCCTCTTACTGTCTATTTTTGAACCAGTCCTGTGACACTAGTTATAGACTCCGATGCTTCACTCCAGGTTTACTGTATCCCTTGGACCTTGTTATTGACGATGAAACACAGGAATTGCAGCGGAATTAAATACAAAAGGCACAATGCCGACTCAAGTAAAAGATGTCTGACTCTTCTTACTGTCTATTATTTGAACCATTCCTGTGACACTAGTTATAGATTCCGATGCTTCACTCCAGGTTTACTGTATCCCTTGGACCTTGTTATAGACGATGAAACACAGAAATTGCATCAGAATTAAATAGAAAATGCACAATGAAGACTTAAGTACAAGAAGGCTCACTATTCTTACTGACTATGTTCGTACCATTGCTGTGAAAATAGGTATAGATTCCGATGCTTCACTTCGGGATTACTGTATCCCTCTGACATCCGTGTTGACGATGAAACACAGAAATTGCATCGGAATTAAATACAAAAGGCACAATGCCGACTTAAGTACAAGAAGTCTGACTCTTCTTACTGTCTATGATTTGAACCATCCCTGTGACACTAGTTATAGATTCCGATGGTTCACTCCAGGTTTACTGCATCCCTTGGTCCTTCTTATTGACGATGAAACACAGAAATTGCATCGGAATTAAATACAAAAGGTACAATGACGACTTAAGTACAAGAAGATTGACTCTTCTTACTGACTACGGTTTGAAACATACCTGTGACACTAGTTATAAATTCCGATGTTTCACTCCAGGTTTACTGTATCCCTTGGACCTTCTTATTGACGATGAAGCACAGTAATTGCGGCGGAATTAAATACAAAAGGCACAATGCAAATTAAGTACAAGAAGACTGACTCTTCTTACTATCTACGTTTTGAACCATTCCTGTGACACTAGTTATAGATTCCGATGCTTCACTCCAGGTGTACTGTATTCCTTGGACCTTCATATTGACGATGAAACACAGAAATTGCATCGGAAATTAATACAAAAGGCACAATGCCGACCTAAGGACAAGAAGGCTGACTCTTCTTACTGACTATGTTTTGAACCATTCCTGTGACACTAGCTAAGGATTCCGATGCATCAATTCAGGTCTACTGTATCCCTCTGACTTCTTATTTACGATGAAACACAGAAATTGCATCGGAAATAAATACAAAAAGCACAATGCCGAATTAAGTACAAGAATACTGACTCATCTTACAGTTTATGTTTTGAACCGGCCCTGTGACACTAGTTGTGGATTCCGATGCTTCACTTCAGGTTTACTGTATCGCTCTGACCTTGTTATTGACGATGAAACACAGAAATTACATCGGAATTAAATACAAAAGGCACAATGCCGACTTAAGCACAAGAAGACTGACTCTTCTTAATGTCTATGACTTGAACCATTCCATTGACACTAGTTATAGATTCAGATGCTTCACTCCAGGTTTACTGTATCCTTTGGACCTTGTTATTGACGATGAAACACAGAAATTGCATCGGAATTAAATATAAAAGGAACAATGCCGACTTAAGTACAAGAAGACTGAAGCTTCTTACTGACTGTGTTTTGAACCATTCATGTGACACTAGTTATAGATTCCGATGCTTCACCTAAGGTTTACTGTATCCCTTGGACCTTCTTATTGACGATGAAACACAGAAATTGCATCGCAATTAAATAGAAAAGGCACAATGCCGACTTAAGTACAAGAAGACAGACTCTTCTTACTGACTATGTTTTGAACCATTCCTGTGACACTAGTTATAGATTCCGATGCTTCACTTCAGATTTACTGTATACCTTGACGTTCGTATTGACGATGAAAGACAGAAATTGCATCGGAATTAAATACAAATGGCACAATGCCGACTTAAGGACAAGAAGACTGACTCTTCTTACTGACTTTATTTTGAACCATTTCTGTGACACTAGTTATAGATTCCGATGCTTCACTTGAGGTTTACTGTATCCCTTAGACCTTCTTATTGACAATGAAACACAGAAATAGCATCGGAATTAAATAAAAAAGGCACAATGACGAATTAAGTACAAGAAGACTGACTCTTCTTTCTGTCTATGCTTTGAACCATTCCTGTGACACTAGTTATTAATACCGATGCTTCACTCCAGGTTTACTGTATCCCTTGGACCTTCTTATTGACGATGAAACACAGAAATTGCATCGGAATTCAATACAAAAGGCACAATGCCGACTTAACTACAAGAAGACTGACTCATCTTACTGACTATGCTTTGAACCATTCCTGTGACACTAGTTATAGATTCCGATGCTTAACTTCAGGATTACTGTAACCCTCTCACCGTCTTAGTGGCGATGAAACACAGAAATTGCATCGGAAATAAATTAAAAAAGCACAATGCCGAAATAAGTATAAGAATACTGACTCATCTTACAGTTTATGCTTTGAACCGTTCCTGTGACACTAGTTATAGATTCCGATGCTTCACTCCAGGTTTACTGTATCCCTTGGACCTTCTTATTGACGGTGAAACAGAGAAATTGCATCGGAATTAAATACAAAAGGCACAATGCCTACTTAAGTACAAGAAGACTAACTCTTCTTACTGACTATGTTTTGAACCATTCCTGTGACACCTGTTGTGGATTCCGATTCATCACTTCAGGTTTACTGTATCACTCTGACCTTCTTATTGACGATGAAACACAGAAATTGCATCGGAATGAAATACAAAAGGCACAATAGCGAATTTAGTACAAGAAGACTGACTCTTCTTACTGTCTATATTTGAACCATTCCTGTGCCACTAGTTATAGACTCCGATGCTTCACTCCAGGTTTACTTTACCCCTCTGATCTTGTTATTGACGATGAGACACAGATATTGCATCGGAATTAAATACAATAGGCACAATTACGACTTAAGTACAAGAAGACTGACTCTTGTTACTGTCTATGATTTGAATCATTCCGTTGACACTAGTTATAGATTCCGATGCTTCACTCCAGGTTTACTGTATCCCTTGGACCTTCTAATTGACGATGAAACACAGAAATTGCATCGGAATGAAATACAACAATCAAAATGCACACTTAAGTGCACGAAGACTGACTCTTCTTACTGTCTATGTTTTGAACCATTAATGTGACACCAGTTATAGGTTCCGATGCTACACTCCAGGTTTACTGTATCCCTAGGACCTTCTTATTGACGATGAAACACAGAAATTGCATCGGAATTAAATTCAAAAGGCACAATGCAGACTTAAGGACAAGAAGACTGACTCTTCTTACTGACTTTGTTATGAACCATTCCTGTGACACTAGTTATAGATTCCGATGCTTCACTTCAGGTTTATTCTATCCCTCTGACCTTCTTACTGACGATGAAACACAGAAATTGCATCGGAATTAAATAGAAAAGGCACAATGTCGACTTAAGTACAAGAAGACTGACTCTTCTTACTGACTATGTTTTGAACCATCCCTGTGACACTAGTTATAGATTCCGATGCTTCACTTCAGGTTTACTGTATCGCTTGGACCTTCTTTTTGACGATGAAACATAGAAATTGCATCGGAATTAAATACAAAAGGCACAGTGCAACATAAGTAAAAGAAGACTGACTCTTCTTACTGTCTATGTTTGAACCATCCCTGTGACACTAGTTATAGATTCCGATGCTTCACTTCAGGATTACTGTATCCCTCTGACCTTCTTATTGACGATGAAACACAGAAATTGCATCGGAATTGAATAGAAAAGTCACAATGCCGGCTTAGGTACAAGAAGACTGACTCTTCTTACTGTCTATGTTTTGAGCCATCCCTGTGACACTAGTTATAGATTCCGATGCTTCACTTCAGGTTTACTGTATCCCTTGGACCTTCTTATTGGCGATGAAACACAGAAATTGCATCGGAATTAAATACAAAAGGCACAGTGCCGACATAAGTAAAAGATGACTGACTCTTCTTACTGTCTATGTTTGAACCATCCCTGTGACACTAGTTATAGATTCCGAAGGTTCACTTCAGGTTTACTGTATCCTTTGGAGCTTCTTCTTGACGATGAAGCACAGAAATTGCATCCGAATTAAATACAACAATCAAAATGCCGACTTAAGTACAAGAAGACTGACTCTTCTTACTGTCTATGTTTTGAACCATTCCTGTGACACTAGTTATAGATTCCGATGCTACACTCCAGGTTTACTGTATCCCTTGGACCTTCTTATTGTCGATGAAACACAGAAATTGCATCGGAATGAAGTACAACAATCAAAATGCTGACTTAAGTACAAGAAGACTGACTCTTCTTACTGTCTATGTTTCGAACCATTCCATTGACACTAGTTATAGATTCCGATGCTTCACTCCAGGTTTACTGTATCCATTGGACCTTGTTATTGACGATGAAACACAGAAATTGCATCGGAATTAAATAGAAAAGGTACAATTCCGACTTAAGTACAAGAAGACTGACTCTTCTTACTGTCTATGTTTTGAACCATTCCTGTGACACTAGTTATAGATTCCGTTGCTACACTCCAGGTTTACTGTATCCCTTGGACCTTCTTATTGTCGATGAAACACAGAAATTGCATCGGAATAAAATACAACAATGAAAATGCTGACTTAAGTACAAGAAGACTGACTCTTCTTACTGTCTATGTTTTGAACCATGCCATTGACACTAGTTATAGATTCCGATGCTTCACTCCAGGTTTACTGTATCCATTGGACCTTCTTATTGACGATGAAACACAGAAATTGCATCGGAATTAAATATAAATGGCACAATTCCGACTTAAGTACAAGAAGACTGACTCTTCTTACTGACTACGTTTTGAACCATTCCTGAGACACTAGTTATAGATCCGATGCTTCACTTCAGGTTTACTGTATACCTTGGACCTTCTTATTGACGATGAAACACAGAAATTACATCGGAATTAAATACAAACCGCACAATGCCGACTTAAGTACATAAGACTGACTTTTACTACTGTCTATGTTTTGAACCATTCCTGTGACACTAGTTATAAATTCCGATGCTTCACTTCAGGTTTACTATATCCCTTGGACCTTCTTATTGACGATGAAACACAGAAATTTCATCGGAATTAAATACAAAAGGCACAATGCCGATTTAAGTAGATGTAGACCGACTCTTCCTACTGACTATGTTTTGAACCATTCCTGTGACACAAGTTACAAATTCCGATGCTTCACTTCAGGTTTTCTGTATCCCTTGGACCTTCTTATTGACGACGAAACACAGAAATTGCATCGGAATTAAATACAAAAGGCACAGTGCAGAATTAAAAACAAGGAGACTGACTATTCTTACTGTCTATGTTTTGACCATTCCTGTAACACTAGTTATAGATTCCGAAGCTTCACTTCAGGTTTACTGTATCCTTTGGACCTTCTTCTTGACGATGAAGCACAGAAATTGCATCGGAATTAAATACAACAATCAAAATGCCGACTTAAGTACAAGAAGACTGACTCTTCTTACTGTCTATGTTTTGAATCATTCCTGTGACACTAGTTATAGATTCCAATGCTACACTCCAGGTTTACTGTATCCCTTGGACCTTCTCATTGACGATGAAACACAGAAATTGCATCGGAATTAAATACAACAATCAAAATGCCGACTTAAGTACAAGAAGACTGACTCTTCTTACTGTCTATGTTTTGAACCATTGCATTGACACTAGTGATAGATTCCGATGCTTCACTCCAGGTTAACTGTATCCATTGGACATTGTTATTGACGATGAAACACAGAAATTGCATCGGAATTAAATAGCAAAGGTACAATGCCGACTTAAGTACAAGAAGACTGACTATTCTTACTGACTATGATTTGAACCATTCCTGTGACACTAGTTATAGATTCCGATGCTTCACTTCAAGATTACTGTATCCCTCTGACCTTCTTATTGACGATGAAACACAGAAATTGCATCGGAGTTAAATACAAAAGGCACAATGCCGACTTAAGGACAAGAAGACTGACTCTTCTTACTGTCTATGTTTTGAACCATACCTGTGTCACTAGTTATAGATTCCGATGCTTCACTCCAGGTTTACTGTATCCCTTGGCCCGTCTTATTGACGATGAAACACAGAAATAGCATCGGAATTAAATTCAAATGGCACAATGCCGACTTAAGTACAAGAAGACTGACTCTTCTTACTGACTATGTTTTGAACCATTCCTGTGATACAAGTTACAAATTCCGATGCTTCACTTCAGGTATACTGTATCCCTTGGACCTTCTTATTGACGATGAAACACAGAAATTGCATCGGAATTTAATACAAAAGGAACAGTGCAGAATTAAGCACAAGGAGACTGACTCTTCTTACTGTCTATGCTTTGAACCATTCCTGTGCCACTAGTTATAGATTCCGATGCTTCACTCCAGGTTTACTGTATCCCTTGGACCTTCTTATTGACGATAAAACACAGATATTTCATCGGAATTAAATAGAAAAGGCACAATGCCGTTTTAAGTACAAGAAGACTGACTCTTCTTACTGACTATGTTTTGAACCATTCCTGTGACACTAGTTATAGATGCCGATGCTTCACTTCAGGATTACTGTATCCCTCTGACCTTCTTATTGACGATGAAACACAGAAATTGCATCGGAAATTAATACAAATGGCACATTCCGACCTAAGTACATGAAGACTGACTCTTCTTACTGACTATGTTTTGAACCATTCCTGTGACACTAGTTATAGATTCCGATGCTTCACTCCAGGTTTACTGTATCCCTTGGACCTTCTTATTGACGATGAAACACAGAAATTGCATCGCAATTAAATACAAAAGGCACAATGCCGACTTAAGTACAAGAAGACTGACTCTTCTTACTGACTATGATTTGTACCATTCCTGTGACACTAGTTATAGATTCCGATGGTTCACCTCAGGTTTACTGTATTTCTTGGATCTTCTTCATGACGATGAAACACAGAAATTGCATCGGAATTAAATACAAAAGGCAAAATGCCGACTTAAGTACACGAAGACTGACTCTTCTTACTGTCTATGTTTTGAACCCTTCCTGTGACACTAGTTATAGATTCCGATGCTACACTCCAGGTTTACTGTATCCCTTGGACCTTCTTATTGACGATGAAACACTGAAATTGCATCGGAATTAAATACAAAAGGCACAATGCCGACTTAAGGACAAGTAGACTGACTCTTCTTACTGACTTTGCTTTCAACCGTTCCTGTGACACTAGTTATAGATTCCGATGGTTCACTTCAGGATTACTGTATCCCTCTGATCTTCTTATTGACGATGAAACACAGAAATTGCATCGGAATATAAATAGAAAAGGCACAATGCCGACTTAAGTACAAGAAGACTGACTCTTCTTACGGTCTATGTTCTGAACCATCCCTGTGACACTAGATATAGATTCCGATGCTTCACTCCAAGTTTACTGTATCCCTAGGTCCTTCTTATTGACGATGAAACACAGAAATTGCATCGGAATTAAATAGAAAAGGCACAATGCCGACTTAAGTACAAGAAGACTGACTCCCCTTACTGGCTATGTTTTGAACCATTCCTGTGACACTAGTTATCAATTCCGATGCTTCACTTGTGGTTTACTGTATCCCTTGGACCTTCTTATTGACGATGAAACAAAGAAATTGCATCGGAATTAAATACAAAAGCCACAGTGCAGAATTAAGTACAAGGAGACTGACTATTCTTACTGTCTATGTTTTGAACCATTTCTGTAACACTAGTTATAGATTCCGATGCTTCACTTTAGGTTTACTGTATCCCTTGGACGTTCTTATTGACGATGAAACACAGAAATTGCATCGGAATTAAATAGAAAAGGCACAGTGCCGACATAAGTAGAAGAAGACTGACTCATCTTACTGTCTACGTTTTGGATCATCCCTGTGACAGTAGTTATAGATTCCGAAGCTTCACGTCAGGTTTACTGTATCCTTCGGACCTTCGTCTTGACGATGAAGCACAGAAATTGCATCGGAATTAAATACAACATTCAAAATGCCGACTTAAGTACAAGAAGACTGACCCTTCTTACTGTCTATGTTTTGAACCATTCCTGTGACACTAGTTATAGATTCCGACGCTACACTCCAGGTTTACTGTATCCCTTGGACCTTCTTATTGACGATGAAACACAGAAATTGCATCGGAATTAAATACAACAATCAAAATGCCGACTTAAGTGCAAGAAGAGTGACTCTTCTTACTGTCTATGTTTTGAACCATTTCTGTGACACTAGTTATAGATTCCGATGCTTCGCTTCAGGTTTACTGTATCCCTAGGTCCTTCTTATTGACGATGAAACACAGATATTGCATCGGAATTAAATAGAAAAGGCACAATGCCGACTTAAGTACAAGAAGACTGACTCTCCTTACTGACTATGTTTTGAACCATTCCTGTGACACTAGTTATCAATTCCGATGCTTCACTTGAGGTTTACTGTATCCCTTGGACCTTCTTATTGACGATGAAACACAGAAATTGCATCGGAATTAAATACAAAAGCCACAGTGCAGACTTAAGGACAAGAAGACTGACTCTTCTTACTGACTATGATTTGTACCATTCCTGTGACACTAGTTATAGATTCCGATGGTTCACCTCAGGTTTACTGTATTTCTTGGACCTTCTTCATGACGATGAAACACAGAAATTGCATCGGAATTAAATACAAAAGGCAAAATGCCGACTTAAGTACACGAAGACTGACTCTTCTTACTGACTATGCTTTGAACCATTCCTGTGACACTAGTTATAGATTCCGATGCTTAACTTCAGGATTACTGTAACCCTCTCACCGTCTTAGTGCGATGAAACACAGAAATTGCATCGGAAATAAATTAAAAAAGCACAATGCCGAAATAAGTATAAGAATACTGACTCATCTTACAGTTTATGCTTTGAACCGTTCCTGTGACACTAGTTATAGATTCCGATGCTTCACTCCAGGTTTACTGTATCCCTTGGACCTTCTTATTGACGGTGAAACAGAGAAATTGCATCGGAATTAAATACAAAAGGCACAATGCCTACTTAAGTACAAGAAGGCTAACTCTTCTTACTGACTATGTTTTGAACCATTCCTGTGACACCTGTTGTGGATTCCGATTCATCACTTCAGGTTTACTGTATCACTCTGACCTTCTTATTGACGATGAAACACAGAAATTGCATCGGAATGAAATACAAAAGGCACAATAGCGAATTTAGTACAAGAAGACTGACTCTTCTTACTGTCTATATTTGAACCATTCCTGTGCCACTAGTTATAGACTCCGATGCTTCACTCCAGGTTTACTTTACCCCTCTGATCTTGTTATTGACGATGAGACACAGATATTGCATCGGAATTAAATACAATAGGCACAATTACGACTTAAGTACAAGAAGACTGACTCTTGTTACTGTCTATGATTTGAATCATTCCGTTGACACTAGTTATAGATTCCGATGCTTCACTCCAGGTTTACTGTATCCCTTGGACCTTCTAATTGACGATGAAACACAGAAATTGCATCGGAATGAAATACAACAATCAAAATGCACACTTAAGTGCACGAAGACTGACTCTTCTTACTGTCTATGTTTTGAACCATTAATGTGACACCAGTTATAGATTCCGATGCTACACTCCAGGTTAACTGTATCCCTAGGACCTTCTTATTGACGATGAAACACAGAAATTGCATCGGAATTAAATTCAAAAGGCACAATGCAGACTTAAGGACAAGAAGACTGACTCTTCTTACTGACTGTGTTATGAACCATTCCTGTGACACTAGTTATAGATTCCGATGCTTCACTTCAGGTTTATTCTATCCCTCTGACCTTCTTACTGACGATGAAACACAGAAATTGCATCGGAATTAAATAGAAAAGGCACAATGTCGACTTAAGTACAAGAAGACTGACTCTTCTTACTGACTATGTTTTGAACCATCCCTGTGACACTAGTTATAGATTCCGATGCTTCACTTCAGGTTTACAGTATCGCTTGGACCTTCTTTTTGACGATGAAACATAGATATTGCATCGGAATTAAATACAAAAGGCACAGTGCAACATAAGTAAAAGAAGACTGACTCTTCTTACTGTCTATGTTTGAACCATCCCTGTGACACTAGTTATAGATTCCGATGCTTCACTTCAGGATTACTGTATCCCTCTGACCTTCTTATTGACGATGAAACACAGAAATTGCATCGGAATTAAATAGAAAAGTCACAATGCCGGCTTAGGTACAAGAAGACTGACTCTTCTTACTGTCTATGTTTTGAGCCATCCCTGTGACACTAGTTATAGATTCCGATGCTTCACTTCAGGTTTACTGTATCCCTTGGACCTTCTTATTGGCGATGAAACACAGAAATTGCATCGGAATTAAATACAAAAGGCACAGTGCCGACATAAGTAAAAGAAGACTGACTCTTCTTACTGTCTATGTTTGAACCATCCCTGTGACACTAGTTATAGATTCCGAAGGTTCACTTCAGGTTTACTGTATCCTTTGGAGCTTCTTCTTGACGATGAAGCACAGAAATTGCATCCGAATTAAATACAACAATCAAAATGCCGACTTAAGTACAAGAAGACTGACTCTTCTTACTGTCTATGTTTTGAACCATTCCTGTGACACTAGTTATAGATTCCGATGCTACACTCCAGGTTTACTGTATCCCTTGGACCTTCTTATTGTCGATGAAACACAGAAATTGCATCGGAATGAAGTACAACAATCAAAATGCTGACTTAAGTACAAGAAGACTGACTCTTCTTACTGTCTATGTTTCGAACCATTCCATTGACACTAGTTATAGATTCCGATGCTTCACTCCAGGTTTACTGTATCCATTGGACCTTGTTATTGACGATGAAACCCAGAAATTGCATCGGAATTAAATAGAAAAGGTACAATTCCGACTTAAGTACAAGAAGACTGACTCTTCTTACTGTCTATGTTTTGAACCATTCCTGTGACACTAGTTATAGATTCCGTTGCTACACTCCAGGTTTACTGTATCCCTTGGACCTTCTTATTGTCGATGAAACACAGAAATTGCATCGGAATAAAATACAACAATGAAAATGCTGACTTAAGTACAAGAAGACTGACTCTTCTTACTGTCTATGTTTTGAACCATGCCATTGACACTAGTTATAGATTCCGATGCTTCACTCCAGGTTTACTGAAGCCATTGGACCTTCTTATTGACGATGAAACACAGAAATTGCATCGGAATTAAATATAAATGGCACAATTCCGACTTAAGTACAAGAAGACTGACTCTTCTTACTGACTACGTTTTGAACCATTCCTGAGACACTAGTTATAGATCCGATGCTTCACTTCAGGTTTACTGTATACCTTGGACCTTCTTATTGACGATGAAACACAGAAATTACATCGGAATTAAATACAAACCGCACAATGCCGACTTAAGTACATAAGACTGACTCTTACTACTGTCTATGTTTTGAACCATTCCTGTGACACTAGTTATAAATTCCGATGCTTCACTTCAGGTTTACTGTATCCCTTGGACCTTCTTATTGACGATGAGACACAGAAATTTCATCGGAATTAAATACAAAAGGCACAATGCCGATTTAAGTAGATGTAGACCGACTCTTCCTACTGACTATGTTTTGAACCATTCCTGTGACACCAGTTATAGATTCCGATGCTTCACTTGAAGTTTACTGTATCCCTTGGACCTTCTTATTGACGATGAAAAACAGAAATTGCATCGGAATTAAATACAAAAGGCACAATGCCGACTTAAGTACAAGAAGACTGACTCTTCTTACTGACTATGTTTTGAACCATTCCTGTGATACAAGTTACAAATTCCGATGCTTCACTTCAGGTTTTCTGTATCCCTTGGACCTTCTTATTGACGACGAAACACAGAAATTGCATCGGAATTAAATACAAAAGGCACAGTGCAGAATTAAAAACAAGGAGACTGACTATTCTTACTGTCTATGTTTTGACCATTCCTGTAACACTAGTTATAGATTCCGAAGCTTCACTTCAGGTTTACTGTATCCTTTGGACCTTCTTCTTGACGATGAAGCACAGAAATTGCATCGGAATTAAATACAACAATCAAAATGCCGACTTAAGTACAAGAAGACTGACTCTTCTTACTGTCTATGATTTGAATCATTCCTGTGACACTAGTTATAGATTCCAATGCTACACTCCAGGTTTACTGTATCCCTTGGACCTTCTCATTGACGATGAAACACAGAAATTGCATCGGAATTAAATACAACAATCAAAATGCCGACTTAAGTACAAGAAGACTGACTCTTCTTACTGTCTATGTTTTGAACCATTGCATTGACACTAGTGATAGATTCCGATGCTTCACTCCAGGTTAACTGTATCCATTGGACATTGTTATTGACGATGAAACACAGAAATTGCATCGGAATTAAATAGCAAAGGTACAATGCCGACTTAAGTACAAGAAGACTGACTCTTCTTACTGACTATGTTTTGAACCATTCCTGTGATACAAGTTACAAATTCCGATGCTTCACTTCAGGTTTACTGTATCCCTTGGACCTTCTTGTTGAAGATGAAACACAGAAATTGCATCGGAATAAAATAGAAATGGCACAATTCCGACTTAAGTACAAGAAGACGGACTCTTCTTACTGACTACGTTTTGAACCATTCCAGTGACACTAATTATAGATTCCGATGCTTCACTCCAGGTTTACTGCATCCCTTGGACCTTCATATTGACGATGAAACACAGAAATCGCATCAGAATTAAATAGAAAATGCACAATGATGCCTTAAGTACAAGAAGACTGACTATTCTTACTGACTATGATTTGAACCATTCCTGTGACACTAGTTATAGATTCCGATGCTTCACTTCAAGATTACTGTATCCCTCTGACCTTCTTATTGACGATGAAACACAGAAATTGCATCGGAGTTAAATACAAAAGGCACAATGCCGACTTAAGGACAAGAAGACTGACTCTTCTTACTGTCTATGTTTTGAACCATACCTGTGTCACTAGTTATAGATTCCGATGCTTCACTCCAGGTTTACTGTATCCCTTGGCCCGTCTTATTGACGATGAAACACAGAAATAGCATCGGAATTAAATTCAAATGGCACAATGCCGACTTAAGTACAAGAAGACTGACTCTTCTTACTGACTATGTTTTGAACCATTCCTGTGATACAAGTTACAAATTCCGATGCTTCACTTCAGGTATACTGTATCCCTTGGACCTTCTTATTGACGATGAAACACAGAAATTGCATCGGAATTTAATACAAAAGGAACAGTGCAGAATTAAGCACAAGGAGACTGACTCTTCTTACTGTCTATGCTTTGAACCATTCCTGTGCCACTAGTTATAGATTCCGATGCTTCACTCCAGGTTTACTGTATCCCTTGGACCTTCTTATTGACGATAAAACACAGATATTTCATCGGAATTAAATAGAAAAGGCACAATGCCGTTTTAAGTACAAGAAGACTGACTCTTCTTACTGACAATGTTTTGAACCATTCCTGTGACACTAGTTATAGATGCCGATGCTTCACTTCAGGATTACTGTATCCCTCTGACCTTCTTATTGACGATGAAACACAGAAATTGCATCGGAAATTAATACAAATGGCACATTCCGACCTAAGTACATGAAGACTGACTCTTCTTACTGACTATGTTTTGAACCATTCCTGTGACACTAGTTATAGATTCCGATGCTTCACTCCAGGTTTACTGTATCCCTTGGACCTTCTTATTGACGATGAAACACAGAAATTGCATCGCAATTAAATACAAAAGGCACAATGCCGACTTAAGTACAAGAAGACTGACTCTTCTTACTGACTATGATTTGTACCATTCCTGTGACACTAGTTATAGATTCCGATGGTTCACCTCAGGTTTACTGTATTTCTTGGATCTTCTTCATGACGATGAAACACAGAAATTGCATCGGAATTAAATACAAAAGGCAAAATGCCGACTTAAGTACACGAAGACTGACTCTTCTTACTGTCTATGTTTTGAACCCTTCCTGTGACACTAGTTATAGATTCCGATGCTACACTCCAGGTTTACTGTATCCCTTGGACCTTCTTATTGACGATGAAACACAGAAATTGCATCGGAATTAAATTCAAAAGGCACAATGCAGACTTAAGGACAAGAAGACTGACTCTTCTTACAGACTTTGCTTTCAACCGTTCCTGTGACACTAGTTATAGATTCCGATGCTTCACTTCAGGATTACTGTATCCCTCTGATCTTCTTATTGACGATGAAACACAGAAATTGCATCGGAATATAAATAGAAAAGGCACAATGCCGACTTAAGTACAAGAAGACTGACTCTTCTTACGGTCTATGTTCTGAACCATCCCTGTGACACTAGATATAGATTCCGATGCTTCACTCCAAGTTTACTGTATCCCTAGGTCCTTCTTATTGACGATTAAACACAGAAATTGCATCGGAATTAAATAGAAAAGGCACAATGCCGACTTAAGTACAAGAAGACTGACTCTCCTTACTGGCTATGTTTTGAACCATTCCTGTGACACTAGTTATCAATTCCGATGCTTCACTTGAGGTTTACTGTATCCCTTGGACCTTCTTACTGACGATGAAACAAAGAAATTGCATCGGAATTAAATACAAAAGCCACAGTGCAGAATTAAGTACAAGGAGACTGACTATTCTTACTGTCTATGTTTTGAACCATTCCTGTAACACTAGTTATAGATTCCGATGCTTCACTTTAGGTTTACTGTATCCCTTGGACGTTCTTATTGACGATGAAACACAGAAATTGCATCGGAATTAAATAGAAAAGGCACAGTGCCGACATAAGTAGAAGAAGACTGACTCATCTTACTGTCTACGTTTTGGATCATCCCTGTGACAGTAGTTATAGATTCCGAAGCTTCACGTCAGGTTTACTGTATCCTTCGGACCTTCGTCTTGACGATGAAGCACAGAAATTGCATCGGAATTAAATACAACATTCAAAATGCCGACTTAAGTACAAGAAGACTGACCCTTCTTACTGTCTATGTTTTGAATCATTCCTGTGACACTAGTTATAGATTCCGACGCTACACTCCAGGTTTACTGTATCCCTTGGACCTTCTTATTGACGATGAAACACAGAAATTGCATCGGAATTAAATACAACAATCAAAATGCCGACTTAAGTGCAAGAAGAGTGACTCTTCTTACTGTCTATGTTTTGAACCATTTCTGTGACACTAGTTATAGATTCCGATGCTTCGCTTAAGGTTTACTGTATCCCTAGGTCCTTCTTATTGACGATGAAACACAGATATTGCATCGGAATTAAATAGAAAAGGCACAATGCCGACTTAAGTACAAGAAGACTGACTCTCCTTACTGACTATGTTTTGAACCATTCCTGTGACACTAGTTATCAATTCCGATGCTTCACTTGAGGTTTACTGTATCCCTTGGACCTTCTTATTGACGATGAAACACAGAAATTGCATCGGAATTAAATACAAAAGCCACAGTGCAGACTTAAGGACAAGAAGACTGACTCTTCTTACTGACTATGATTTGTACCATTCCTGTGACACTAGTTATAGATTCCGATGGTTCACCTCAGGTTTACTGTATTTCTTGGACCTTCTTCATGACGATGAAACACAGAAATTGCATCGGAATTAAATACAAAAGGCAAAATGCCGACTTAAGTACACGAAGACTGACTCTTCTTACTGTCTATGTTTTGAACCCTTCCTGTGACACTAGTTATAGATTCCGATGCTACACTCCAGGTTTACTGTATCCCTTGGACCTTCTTATTGACAATGAAACACTGAAATTGCATCGGAATTAAATACAAAAGGCACAATGCCGACTTAAGGACAAGTAGACTGACTCTTCTTACTGACTTTGCTTTCAACCGTTCCTGTGACACTAGTTATAGATTCCGATGGTTCACTTCAGGATTACTGTATCCCTCTGATCTTCTTATTGACGATGAAACACAGAAATTGCATCGGAATATAAATAGAAAAGGCACAATGCCGACTTAAGTACAAGAAGACTGACTCTTCTTACGGTCTATGTTCTGAACCATCCCTGTGACACTAGATATAGATTCCGATGCTTCACTCCAGGTTTACTGTATCCCTAGGTCCTTCTTATTGACGATGAAACACAGAAATTGCATCGGAATTAAATAGAAAAGGCACAATGCCGACTTAAGTACAAGAAGACTGACTCTCCTTACTGGCTATGTTTTGAACCATTCCTGTGACACTAGTTATCAATTCCGATGCTTCACTTGAGGTTTACTGTATCCCTTGGACCTTCTTATTGACGATGAAACACAGAAATTGCATCGGAATTAAATACAAAAGCCACAGTGCAGAATTAAGTACAAGGAGACTGACTATTCTTACTGTCTATGTTTTGAACCATTCCTGTAACACTAGTTATAGATTCCGATGCTTCACTTCAGGTTTACTGTATCCCTTGGACGTTCTTATTGACGATGAAACACAGAAATTGCATCGGAATTAAATACAAAAGGCACAGTGCCGACATAAGTAGAAGAAGACTGACTCTTCTTACTGTCTACGTTTTGGATCATCCCTGTGACAGTAGTTATAGATTCCGAAGCTTCACGTCAGGTTTACTGTATCCTTCGGACCTTCTTCTTGACGATGAAGCACAGAAATTGCATCGGAATTAAATACAACATTCAAAATGCCGACTTAAGTACAAGAAGACTGACCCTTCTTACTGTCTATGTTTTGAACCATTCCTGTGACACTAGTTATAGATTCCGACGCTACACTCCAGGTTTACTGTATCCCTTGGACCTTCTTATTGACGATGAAACACAGAAATTGCATCGGAATTAAATACAACAATCAAAATGCCGACTTAAGTGCAAGAAGAGTGACTCTTCTTACTGTCTATGTTTTGAACCATTTCTGTGACACTAGTTATAGATTCCGATGCTTCGCTTCAGGTTTACTGTATCCCTAGGTCCTTCTTATTGACGATGAAACACAGAAATTGCATCGGAATTAATTAGAAAAGGCACAATGCCGACTTAAGTACAAGAAGACTGACTCTCCTTACTGACTAAGTTTTGAACCATTCCTGTGACACTAGTTATCAATTCCGATGCTTCACTTGAGGTTTACTGTATCCGTTGGACCTTCTTATTGACGATGAAACACAGAAATTGCATCGGAATTAAATACAAAAGCCACAGTGCAGACTTAAGGACAAGAAGACTGACTCTTCTTACTGACTTTGTTTTGAACCGTTTCTGTGACACTAGTTATAGATTCCGATGCTTCGCTTCAGGTTTATTATATCCCTCTGACATTCTTATTGACGATGAAACACAGAAATTGCATCGGAATTAAATAGAAAAGGCACAATGCCGACTTAAGTACAACAAGACTGACTCTTCTTACTGACTATGTTTTGAACCATTCCTGTGACACTAGTTATCGATTCCGATCCTTCACTTCAGGATTACTGTATCCCTCTGACCTTCTTATTGACGATGAAACACAAAAATTGCATCGGAATTAAATACAAAAGGCAAATTGCCGACTGAAGTACACGAAGACTGACTCTTCTTACTGTCTATGTTTTGAACCATTCCTGTGACACTAGTTACAAATTCCGATGCTTCACTCCAGGTTTACTGTATCCCTTGGACCTTCCTATTGACGATGAAACACAGAAATTGCATCGGAATTAAATACAAAAGGCACAATGCCGACTTAAGTACAAGAAGACTAACTCTTCTTACTGACTATGATTTGAACCATTCCTGTGACACTAATTATTAATTCCGATGCTTCACTTCGGGTTTACTGTATCCCTCTGACCTTCTTATTGACGATGAAACACAAAATTTGCATCGGAATTAAATACTAAAGGCAAAATGCCGACTGAAGTGCACGAAGACTGACTCTTCTTACTCTCTATGTTTTGAACCATTCCTGTGACACTAGTTACAGATTCCGATGCTTCACTCCAGGTTTACTGTATCCCTGGGACCTTCTTATTGACGATGAAACACAGAAATTGCATCGGAATTAAATACAAAAGGCACAATGCAGAATTAAGTACAAAAAGACTGACTCTTCTTACTGTCTATGTTTTGAACCATTCCTGTGACACTAGTTATAGATTCCGTTGCTTCACTCCAGGTATTAGTGTATCCCTTGGAACTTCTTATTGTCGATGAAACACAGAAATTGCATCGGAGTTAAATACAAAAGGCACAATGCCGACTTAAGGACAAGACGACTGACTCTTCTTACTGACTATGTTTTGAACCATTCCTGTGACACTAGCTATTGATTCCGATGCTTCATCTCAGGTTTACTGTATACCTTGGACCTTCTTATTGACGACGAAACACAGAAATTGCATCGGAATTAATTCCAAACGGCACAATGCCGACTTAAAGACAAGAAGACTGACTCTTCTTACTGATTTTGCTTTGAACTATTCCTGTGACACTAGTTATAGATTCCGATGCTTCACTTCAGGTTTATTGTATACCTCTGACCCTCTTATTGACGATGAAACACAGAAATTGCATCGGAATTAAATAGAAAAGGCACGATGTCGACGTAAGTACAAGAAGACTGACTCTTCTTAATGTCCATGTTTTGAATCATTCCTGTGAGACTAGTTAAAGATTCCGATGCTTCACTCCAGGTTTACAGTATCCCTTGGACCTTCTTATTGACGATGAAACACAGAAATTGCATCGGAATTAAATAGAAAAGGCACAATGCCGACTTAAGTACAAGAAGACTGACTCTTCTTACTGACTATGATTTGAACCATTCCTGTGACACTAGTTATAGATTCCGATGCTTCACTTCAGGATTACTGTATCCCTCTGACCTTCTTATTGACTTTGAAACACAGAAATTGAATCGGAACTAAATAGAAAAGGCACAATGCCGACTTAAGTACAAGAAGTCTGACTCTTCTTGCTGTCTATGTTTTGAACCATCCCTGTGACACTAGTTATAGATTCCGATGTTTCACTCCAGGTTTACTGTATCCCTTGGTCCTTCTTATTGACGATGAAACACAGAAATTGCATCGGAATTAAATACAAAAGGCACAATGCCGACTTAAGTACAAGAAGACTGACACACCTTCCTGGCTATGTTTTGAACCATTCCTGTGAAACTAGTTATAAATTCCGATGCTTCACTTCAGGTTTACTGTATAGCTTGGACCTTCTTATTGACGATGAAACACAGAAATTGCATCGGAATTAAATACAAAATGCACAAAGTAGAATTAAGTACAAGAAGACTGACTCTTCTTACTGTCTATGTTTTGAAACATTCCTGTGACACTAGTTATAGATTCCGATGCTTCACTCCAGGTTTACTGTATCCCTTGGACCTTCTTATTGACGATGAAACAAGAAATTGCATCGGAATTAAATACAAAAGGCACAATGCCGACTTAAGGACAAGAAGACGGACTCTTCTTACTGACTTTGTTTTGAACCATTTCTGTGACACTAGTTTAGATTCCGATGCTTCGCTTCAGGTTTATTGTATCCCTCGGACATTCTTATTGACGATGAAACACAGAAATTGCATCGGAATTAAATAGAAAAGGCACAATGCCGACGTAAGTACAACAAGACTGAATCTTTTTACTGACTGTGTTTTGAACCGTTCCTGTGACACTAGTTATCGATTCCGATGCTTCACTTCAGGATTACTGTATCCCTCTGACCTTCTTATTGACTATGAAACACAGAAATTGCATCGGAATTAAATAGAAAAGGCACAATGCCGACTTAAGTACAAGAAGACTGACTCTCCCTACTGACTATGTATTGAACCATTCCTGTGACACTAGTTATAAATTCCGATGCTTCACTTTAGGTTTACTGTATCCCTTGGACCTTCTTATTGACGATGAAACACAGAAAATGCATCGGAATTAAATACAAAAGGCACAATGCCGACTTAAGTACAAGAAGACCGACTCTTCCTACTGACTATGTTTTGAACCATTCCTGTGACACCCGTTATAGATTGCGACGCTTCACTTGATGGTTACAGTATCCCTTGGACCTTCTTATTGACGATGAAACACAAAAATTGCATCGGAATTAAATACAAAAGGCACAATGATGACTTAAGTACAAGAAGACTGACTATTCTTACTGACTATGATTTGAACCATTCCTGTGACACTAGTTATAGATTCCGATGCTTCACTTCAGGATTACTGTATCCCTCTGACCTTCTTATTGACGATGAAACACAGAAATTGCATCGGAGTTAAATACAAAAGGCACAATGCCGACTTAAGTGCAAGAAGACTGCCTCTTCTTACTGACTATGTTTTGAACCATACCTGTGTCACTAGTTATAGATTCCGATGCTTCACACTAGGTTTACTGTATCCCTTGGCCCGTCTTATTGACGATGAAACACAGAAATAGCATCGGAATTAAATACAAATGGCACAATGCCGACTTAAGTACCAGAAGACTGACTCTTCTTACTGACTATGATTTGAACCATTCCTGTAATACAAGTTACAAATTCCGATGCTTCACTTCAGGTTTACTGTATTCCTTGGACCTTCTTATTGACGATGAAACACAGAAATTGCATCGGAATTAAATACAAAAGGCACAGTGCAGATTTAAGCACAAGGAGACTGACTCTTCTTACTGTCTATGTTTTAACCATTCCTGTGCCACTAGTTATAGATTCCGATGCTTCACTCCAGGTTTACTTTATCCCTTGGTCCTTCTTATTGACAATAAAACACAGAAATTTCATCGGAATTAAATAGAAAAGGCACAATGCCGTTTTAAGTACAAGAAGACTGAGTCTTCTTACTGACTATGTTTTAAACCATTCCTGTGACACTAGTTATAGGTTCCGATGGTTCACTTCAGGATTACTGTATCCCTCTGACCGTCGTATTGACGATGAAACACAGAAATTGCATCGGAGTTTAATACAAAAGGCACAATGCCGACTTAAGTACAAGAAGACTGACTCTTCTCACTGTCTATGTTTTGAACCATCCCTGTGTCACTAGTTATAGATTCCGATGCTTAACTCCAGGTTTACTGTATCCCTTGGTCCTTCTTATTGACAATGAAACACAGAAATAGCATCGGAAATTAATACAAATGGCACATTCCGACCTAAGTACATGAAGACTGACTCTTCTTACTGACTATGCTTTGAACCATTCCTGTGACACTAGTTATAGATTCCGATGCTTCACTCCAGGTTTACTGTATCCCTTGGACCTTCTTCTTGACGATGAAACACAGAAATTGAATCGGAATTAAATACAAAATTCACAATGCCGACTTAAGTACAAGAAGACTGACTCTTCATACTGACTATGTTTTGAACCATTCCTGTGACACTAGCTATAGATTCCGATGTATCACTTCAGGTTTACTGTACCCCTCTGACCTTCTAATTGACTAAGAAACACAGAAATAGCATCGGAATTAAAATCAAAAGGCACAATGCCGACTTAAGTACAAGAAGTCTGACTCTTCCTACTATCTTTGATTTGAACCATTCCATTGACACTACTTATAGATTCCGATGCTTCACTCCAGGTTTACTGTGTCCCTTGGACCTTGTTATTGACGATGAATCACAGAAATTGCATCGGAATTAAAGTGAAAAGTACAATGCCGACTTAAGAAAAGAAGACTGACTCTTCTTACTGACTATGATTTGTACCATTCCTGTGACACTAGTTATAGATTCCGATGCTACACTCCAGGTTTACTGTATCCCTCGGACCTTCTTATTGACGATGAAACACTGAAATTGCATCGGAATTAAATACAAAATGCACAATGCCGACTTAAGTACAAGTAGACTGACTCTTCTTACTGACTTTGTTTTCAACCGTTCCTGTGACACTAGTTATAGATTCCGATGGTTCACTTCAGGATTACTGTATCCCTCTGATCTTCTTATTGACGATGAAACACAGAAATTGCATCGGAATATAAATAGAAAAGGCTCAATGCCGACTTAAGTACAAGAAGACTGACTCTTCTTACGGTCTATGTTCTGAACCATCCCTGTGACACTAGTTATAGATTCCGATGCTTCACTCCAGGTTTACTGTATCCCTTGGTCCTTCCTATTGACGATGAAACACAGAAATTGCATCGGAATTAAATAGAAAAGGCACAATGCCGACTTAAGAACAAGAAGACTGACTCTCCTTACTGACTATGTTTTGATACATTCCTGTGACACTAGTTATCAATTCCGATGCTTCACTTGAGGTTTACTGTATCCCTTGGACCTTCTTATTGACGATGAAACACAGAAATTGCATGGGAATTAAATACAAAAGGCACAGTGCAGAATTAAGTACAAGGAGACTGACTATTCTTACTGTCTATGTTTTGAACCATTCCTGTAACACTAGTTATAGATTCCGATGCTTCACTTCAGGTTTACTGTATCCCTTGGACCTTCTTATTGACGACGAAACACAGAAATTGCATCGGAATTAAATACAAAAGGCACATTGCCGACATAAGTAGAAGAAGACTGACTCTTCTTACTGTCTACGTTTTGAATCATCCCTGTAACACTAGTTATAGATTCCGAAGCTTCACTTCAGGTTTACTGTATCCTTTGGACCTTCTTCTTGACGATGAAGCACAGAAATTGCATCGGAATTAAATACAACAATCAAAATGCCGACTTAAGTACAAGAAGACTGACTCTTCTTACTGACTATGATTTGAACCATTCCTGTGATACAAGTTACAAATTCCGATGCTTCACTTCAGGTTTACTGTATCCCTTGGGCCTTCTTGTTGACGATGAAACACTGAAATTGCATCGGAATTAAACACAAAAGGCACAATGCAGAATTAAGTACAAGAAGACTGACTCTTCTTACTGTCTATGTTTTGAACCATTCCTGTGACACTAGTTATAGATTCCGTTGCTTCACTCCAGGTTTTAGTGTATCCCTTGGAACTTCTTATTGTCGATGAAACACAGAAATTGCATCGGAATTAAATACAAAAGGCACAATGCCGACTTAAGTACAAGAAGACCGACTCTTCCTACTGACTATGTTTTGAACCATTCCTGTGACACCCGTTATAGATTGCGACGCTTCACTTGATGGTTACAGTATCCCTTGGACCTTCTTATTGACGATGAAACACAGAAATTGCATCGGAATTAAATACAAAAGGCACAATGATGACTTAAGTACAAGAAGACTGACTATTCTTACTGACTATGATTTGAACCATTCCTGTGACACTAGTTATAGATTCCGATGCTTCACTTCAGGATTACTGTATCCCTCTGACCTTCTTATTGACGATGAAACACAGAAATTGCATCGGAGTTAAACACAAAAGGCACAATGCCGACTTAAGTGCAAGAAGACTGCCTCTTCTTACTGTCTATGCTTTGAACCATACCTGTGTCACTAGTTATAGATTCCGATGCTTCACTCCAGGTTTACTGTATCCCTTGGCCCGTCTTATTGACGATGAAACACAGAAATAGCATCGGAATTAAATACAAATGGCACAATGCCGACTTAAGTACAAGAAGACTGACTCTTCTTACTGACTATGATTTGAACCATTCCTGTGATACAAGTTACAAATTCCGATGCTTCACTTCAGGTTTACTGTATTCCTTGGACCTTCTTATTGACGATGAAACACAGAAATTGCATCGGAATTAAATACAAAAGGCACAGTGCAGAATTAAGCACAAGGAGACTGACTCTTCTTACTGTCTATGTTTTGAACCATTCCTGTGCCACTAGTTATAGATTCCGATGCTTCACTCCAGGTTTACTGTATCCCTTGGTCTTTCTTATTGACAATAAAACACAGAAATTTCATCGCAATTAAATAGAAAAGGCACAATGCCGTTTTAAGTACAAGAAAACTGAGTCTTCTTACTGACTATGTTTTAAACCATTCCTGTGACACTAGTTATAGGTTCCGATGGTTCACTTCAGGATTACTGTATCCCTCTGACCGTCGTATTGACGATGAAACACAGAAATTGCATCGGAGTTTAATACAAAAGGCACAATGCCGACTTAAGTACAAGAAGACTGACTCTTCTCACTGTCTATGTTTTGAACCATCCCTGTGTCACTAGTTATAGATTCTGATGCTTAACTCCAGGTTTACTGTATCACTTGGTCCTCCTTATTGACAATGAAACACAGAAATAGCATCGGAAATTAATACAAATGGCACATTCCGACCTAAGTACATGAAGACTGACTCTTCTTACTGACTATGCTTTGAACAATTCCTGTGACACTAGTTATGGATTCCGATGCTTCACTCCAGGTTTACTGTATCCCTTGGACCTTCTTATTGACGATGAAACACAGAAATTGCATCGGAATTAAATACAAAATGCACAATGCCGACTTAAGTACAAGAAGACTGACTCTTCATACTGACTATGTTTTGAACCATTCCTGTGACACTAGCTATAGATTCCGATGTTTCACTTCAGGTTTACTGTACCCCTCTGACCTTCTAATTGACTAAGAAACACAGAAATAGCATCGGAATTAAAATCAAAAGGCACAATGCCGACTTAAGTACAAGAAGTCTGACTCTTCTTACTATCTTTGATTTGAACCATTCCATTGACACTACTTATAGATTCCGATGCTTCACTCCAGGTTTACTGTGTCCCTTGGACCTTGTTATTGACGATGAATCACAGAAATTGCATCGGAATTAAAGTGAAAAGTACAATGCCGACTTAAGAAAAGAAGACTGACTCTTCTTAGTGACTATGATTTGTACCATTCCTGTGACACTAGTTATAGATTCCGATGCTACACTCCAGGTTTACTGTATCCCTTGGACCTTCTTATTGACGATGAAACACTGAAATTGCATCGGAATTAAATACAAAATGCACAATGCCGACTTAAGTACAAGTAGACTGACTCTTCTTACTGACTTTGTTTTCAACCGTTCCTATGACACTAGTTATAGATTCCGATGGTTCACTTCAGGATTACTGTATCCCTCTGATCTTCTTATTGACGATGAAATACAGAAATTGCATCGGAATATAAATAGAAAAGGCACAATGCCGACTTAAGTACAAGAAGACTGACTCTTCTTACGGTCTATGTTCTGAACCATCCCTGTGACACTAGTTATAGATTCCGATGCTTCACTCCAGGTTTACTGTATCCCTTGGTCCTTCTTATTGACGATGAAACACAGAAATTGCATCGGAATTAAATAGAAAAGGCACAATGCCGACTTAAGTACAAGAAGACTGACTCTCCTTACTGACTATGTTTTGAACCATTCCTGTGACACTAGTTATCAATTCCGATGCTTCACTTGAGGTTTACTGTATCCCTTGGACCTTCTTATTGACGACGAAACACAGAAATTGCGTCGGAATTAAATACAAAAGGCACAGTGCCGACATAAGTAGAAGAAGACTGACTCTTCTTACTGTCTACGTTTTGAATCATCCCTGTGACACTAGTTATAGATTCCGAAGCTTCACTTCAGGTTTACTGTATCCTTTGGACCTTCTTCTTGACGATGAAGCACAGAAATTGCATCGGAATTAAATACAACAATCAAAATGCCGACTTAAGTACAAGAAGACTGACTCTTCTTACTGACTATGATTTGAACCATTCCTGTGATACAAGTTACAAATTCCGATGCTTCACTTCAGGTTTACTGTATCCCTTGGGCCTTCTTGTTGACGATGAAACACTGAAATTGCATCGGAATTAAACACAAAAGGCACAATGCAGAATTAAGTACAAGAAGACTGACTCTTCTTACTGTCTATGTTTTGAACCATTCCTGTGACACTAGTTATAGATTCCGTTGCTTCACTCCAGGTTTTAGTGTATCCCTTGGAACTTCTTATTGTCGATGAAACACTGAAATTGCATCGGAATTAAATACAAAAGGCACAATGCCGACTTAAGGACAAGACGACTAACTCTTCTTACTGACTATGTTTTAAACCATTCCTGTGACACTAGCTATAGATTCCGATGCTTCACCTCAGGTTTACTGTATACCTTGGACCTTCCTCTTGACGACGAAACAGAGAAATTGCATCGGAATTAAATACATAAGGCAAAATGCCGACTTAAGTACAAGAAGACTGACTCTTCTTACTGACTTTGCTTTGAACCATTTCTGTGACACTAATTATAGATTCCGATGCTTGACTCCAGGTTTTACTGTATCCCTTGGAACCTCTTATTGTCGATGAAACACAGAAATTGCATCGGAATTAAATACAAAAGGCACAATGCCGACTTAAGGACAATAAGACTGACTCTTCTTACTGACTTTGTTTTGAACCATTTCTGTGACACTAGTTATAGATTCCGATGCTTCGCTTCAGGTTTAATATATCCCTCTGACATTCGTATTGACGATGAAACACAGAAATTGCATCGGAATTAAATAGAAAAGGCATAATGCCGACTTAAGTACAACAAGACTGACTCTTCTAACTGACTATGTTTTGAACCATTCCTGTGACACTAGTTACAAAATCCGATGCTTCACTCCAGGTTTACTGTATCCCTTGGACCTTCCTATTGACGATGAAACACAGAAATTGCATCGGAATTAAATACAAAAGGCACAATGCCGACTTAAGGACAAGAAGACAGACTCTTCTTACTGACTATGATTTGAACCATTCCTGTGAGACTAATTATGGATTCCGATGCTTCACTTCGGGTTTACTGTATCCCTCTGACCTTTTTAATGACGATGAAACACAAAAACTGCATCGGAATTAAATACAAAAGTCAAAATGCCGACTGAAGTACACGAAGACTGACTCTTCTTACTGTCTATGATTTGAACCATTCCTGTGACACTAGTTACAGATTCCGTTGCTTCACTCCAGGTTTACTGTATCCCTTGGACCTTCTTATTGACGATGAAACACAGAAATTGCATCAGAATTAAATACAAAAGGCACAATGCAGAATTATGTACAAGAAGACTGACTCTTCTTACTGTCTATGTTTTGAACCATTCCTGTGACACTAGTTATAGATTCCGATGATTCACCTCAGGTTTACTGTATACCTTGGACCTTCTTATTGACGACGAAACACAGAAATTGCATCGGAATTAATTCCAACGGCACAATGCCAACTTAAGGACAAGAAGACTGACTCTTCTTACTGACTTTGCTTTGAACTATTCCTGTGACACTAGTTATAGATTCCGATGCTTCACTTCAGGTTTATTGTATACCTCTGACCTTCTTATTGACGATGAAACACAGAAATTGCATCGGAATTAAATAGAAAAGGCACAATGTCGACGTAAGTACAAGAAGACTGACTCTTCTTACTGTCTATGTTTTGAACCATCCATGTGACACTAGTTATAGATTCCGATGTTTCACTCCAGGTTTACTGTATCCCTTGGTCCTTCTTATTGACGATGAAACACAGAAAATGCATCGCAAATAAATACAAAAGGCACAATGCCGACTTAAGTACAAGAAGACTGACACACCTTCCTGGCTATGTTTTGAACCATTCCTGTGACACTAGTTAAAAATTCCGATGCTTCGCTTCAGGTTTACTGTGTCGCTTGGACCTTCTTATTGACGATGAAACACATAAATTGCATCGGAATTAAATACAAAATGCACAAAGTAGGATTAGGTACAAGAAGACTGACTCTTCTTACTGTCTATGTTTTGAAACATTCCTGTGATACTAGTTATAGATTCCGGTGCTTCACTCCAGGTTTACTGTATCCCTTGGACCTTCTTATTGACGATGAAACAAGAAATTGCATCGGAATTAAATACAAAAGGCACAATGCCGACTTAAGGACAAGAAGACTGACTCTTCTTACTGAGATAGTTTTGAACCATTTCTGTGACACTAGTTTAGATTCCGATGCTTCGCTTCAGGTTTATTGTATCCCCCGGACATTCTTATTGACGATGAAACACAGAATTTGCATCGGAATTAAATAGAAAATTCACAATGCCCTCTTAAGTATAAGAAGACTGACTCTTCTTACTGACTATGTTTTGAACCATTCCTGTGACACTAGTTATAGATTCCGTTTCTTCACTTCAGGTTTACTGTATCCCTTGGACCTTCTTATTGACGATGAAACACAGAAATTGCATCGGAATTAAATACAAAAAGCACAATGCCGAATTAAGTACAAGAAGACTGACTCTTCTTACTGTCTATGTTTTGAACCATTACTGTGATACTAGTTACAGATTCCGATGCTTCACCCCAGGTTTACTGTATCCCTGGGACATTCTTATTGACGATGAAAAACAGAAATTGCATCGGAGTTAAATACAAATGGCAAAATGCCGACTTAAGTACAAGAAGACTGACTCTTCTTACTGACTATGTTTTGAACCATTCCTGTGACACTAGCTATAGATTCCGATGCTTCACTTCAGGTTTACTGTATCCCTCTGACCTTCTTATTAACGATGAAACACAGAAATAGAATCGGAATTAAATACAAAAGGCACAATGCCGACTTAAGTACAAGAAGACTGACTCTTCTTACTGACTATGTTTTGAACGATTCCTGTGACACTAGTTATAGATCCCGATGCTTCACTTCAGGTTTACTGTATCCCTTGGACCTTTTCATTGACGATGAAACACAAAAATTGCATCGGAATTAAATACAAAAGGCAAAATGTCGACTGAAGTACACGAAGACCGACTCTTCTTACTGTCTATGATTTGAACCATTCCTGTGACACTAGATACAGATTCCGATGCTTCACTCCAGGTTTACTGTATCCCTTCGACCTTCTTATTGACGATGAAACACAGAAATTGCATCGGAATTAAATACAAAAGGCACAACGCCGACTTAAGTACAAGAAGACTAACTCTTCTTACTGACTATGTTTTGAACCATTCCTGTGACACTAGTTATGGATTCCGATGCTTCACTTCAGGTTTACTGTATCCCTCTGACCTTCTTATTGATGATTAAACACAGAAATTGCATCGGAATTAAATACAAAAGGCACAATGCCGAATTAAGTTCAAGAAGACTGACTCTTCTTACTGTCTATTTTTGAACCAGTCCTGTGACACTAGTGAAAGACTGCGATGCTTAACTCCAGGTTTACTGTACCCCTTGGACCTTGTTATTGGCGATGAAACACAGAAATTGCATCGGAATTAAATACTAAAGGCACAATGCCGTCTTAAGAAAAAGAAGTCTGACTCTTCTTACTGTCTATGATTTGAACCATTCCTGTGGCACTAGTTATAGATTCCGATGCTTCACTCCAGGTTTACTGTATCGGTTGGACCTTCATATTGACGATGAAACACAGAAATTGCATCAGAATTAAATAGAAAATGCACAATGATGACTTAAGTACAATAAGACTGACTATTCTTACTGACTATGTTTTGAACCATTCCTGTGACACAAGTTATAGATTCCGATGCTTCACTCCAGGTTTACTATATCTCTTGGACATTCTTATTGACGATGAAACAAAAGGCACAATGCCGACTTAAGGACAAGAGGACTGACTCCTCTTACTGACTTAGTTTTGAACCATTATTGTGACACTAGTTATAGATTCCGATGCGTCACTCCAGGTTTACTGTACCCCTTGGACCGTCTTATTAAACGATGAAACACAGAAATTGCATCGGAATTAATTACAAAAGGCACAATGCCGACTTAAGTACAAGAAGACTGACTCTTCTAACTGACTATGTTTTGAAATATTCCTGTGACACTAGCTATAGATTCCGAAGCTTCACTTCAGGTTTACTGTATCCCATGGACCTTCGTATTGACGATGAAACACAGAAATTGCATCGGAATTAAATACAAAAGGCACAATGCCGACTTAAGGACAAGAAGACTGACTCTTCTTACTGACTTTGTTTTGAACCATTCCATTGACACTAGTTATAGATTCCGATGCTTCACTCCAGGTTTACTGTATCCCTTGGACCTTCTTATTGACGATGAAACACAGAAATTGCATCGGAATTAAATAGAAAATGCACAATGCCGACTTAAGTACAAGAATACTGACTCTTCTTACTGACCATGTTTTGAACCATCCCAGTGACACTAGTTATAGATTCCGATGCTTCACTCCAGGTCTACTGTATCCCTTGGTCCTTCGTATTGACGATGAAACACAGAAATTGCATCGGAATTAAATACAATAGGCACAATGCCGACTTAAGTACAAGAAGACTGACTCTCCTTACTGACTATGTTTTGAACGATTCCTGTGACACTAGTTATAAATTCCGATGCTTCACTTCAGGTTTACTGTATCCCTAGGACCTTCTTATTGACGATGAAACACAGAAAATGCATCGGAATTAAACACAAAAGGCACAATGCCGACTTAAGTACAAGAAGACCGACTCTTCCTACTGACTATGCTTTGAATCATTCCTGTGACTCCCGTTATAGATTCCGACGCTTCACTTGACGTTTACTGTATCCCTTGGAACTTCTTATTGACGATGAAACACAGAAATTGCATCGGAATTAAATACTAAAGGCACAATGCCGAATTAAGTACTAGAAGACTGGCTCTTCTTACTGTCTATGTTTTGAACCATTATTGTGACACTAGTTACAGATTCCAATGCTTCACTCCAGGTTTACTGTATCCCTTGGACCTTCCTATTGACGATGAAACACAGAAATTGCATCGGAATTATATACAAAAGGCACAATGCCGACTTAAGGACAAGAAGACTGACTCTTCTTACTGACTATGTTTTGAACCATTCCTGTGACACTAGCTATAGATTCCGATGCTTCACTTCAGGTTTACTGTATCCCCCTGACCTTCCTATTGACGATGAAACACAGAAATTGCATCGGAATTAAATACAAAAGGCACAATGCCGACTTAAGTACAAGAAGACTGACTCTTCTTACTGTCTATGTTTTGAACCATACCATTGACACTATTTTAAGATTCCGATGCTTCACTCCAGGTGGACTGTATCCCTTGGACCTTCTTATTGACGATGAAACACAGAAATTGCATCGGAATCAAATAGAAAAGGCACTATGCCGACTTAAGGACAAGAAGACTGACTCTTCTTACTGACTATGTTTTGAACGATTCCTGTGACACTAGTTATAGATCCCGATGCTTCACTTCAGGTTAGCTGTATCCCTTGGACCTTCCTATTGACGATGAAACACAGAAATTGCATCGGAATTAAATACAAAAGGCACAATGCCGGCTTAAGGACAAGAGGAATGACTCCTCTTACTGACTTAGTTTTGAACCATTCCTGTGACACTAGTTATAGATTCCGATGCGTCACTCCAGGTTTACTGTATCCCTTGGACCTTCTTATTAAACGATGAAACACAGAAATTGGATCGGAATTAATTACAAAAGGCACAATGCCGACTTAAGTATAAGAAGACCAACTCTTCTAACTATGTTTTGAACCATTGCTGTGACACTAGTTATAAATTCCGATGCTTCACTCCAGGTTTACTATATCCCATGGACCTTCTTATTGACGATGAAACACAGAAATTTCATCGGAATTAAATACAAAAGGCACAAAGCCTACTTAAGGACAAGAAGACTGACTCTTCTTACTGACTTTGTTTTGAACCATTTCTGTGACACTAGTTATAGATTCCGATGCTTCGCTTCAGGTTTATTGTAACCCTCTGACATTCTTATTGACGATGAAACACAGAAATTGCATCGGAATTAAATAGAAAAGGCACAATGCCGAATTAAGTACAACAAGACTGACTCTTCTTACTGACTATGTTTTGAACCATTCTTGTGACACTAGTTATCGATTCCGATGCTTCACTTCAGGATTACTGTATCCCTCTGACATTCTTATTGACGATGAAACACAGAAATTGCTTCGGAATTAAATAGAAAAGGCACAATGCCGACATAAGTACAATAAGACAGACTCTTCTGACTGTCTATGCTTTGAACCATCCATGTGACACTAGTTATAGATTCCGATGCTTCACTCTAGGTCTACTGTATCCCTTGGTCCTTCTTATTGACGATGAAACACAGAAATTGCATCGGAATTAAATACAAAAGGCACAATGCCGACTTAAGTACAAGAAGACTGACTCTCCTTACTGACTATGTTTTGAACCATTCCTGTGACACTAGTTATAAATTCCGATGCTTCACTTCAGGTTTACTGTATCCCTTGGACCTTGTTATTGACGATGAAACACAGAAAATTCATCGGAATTAAATACAAAATGCACAATGCCGACTTAAGTACAAGAAGACCGACTCTTCCAACTGACTATGCTTTGAACCATTCCTGTGACACCCGTTGTAGATTCCGACGCTTCACTTGATGTTTACTGTATCCATTGGAATTTCTTATTGTCGATGAAACACAGAAATTGCATCGGAATTAAATACTAAAGGCACAATGCCGAATTAAGTACAAGAAGACTTACTCTTCTTACTGTCTATGTTTTGAACCATTACTGTGACACTAGTTACAGATTCCGATGCTTCACTCCACGTTTACTGTATCCCTTGGACCTTCTTATTGACGATGAATCACAGAAATTGCATCGGAATTATATACAAAAGGCACAATGCCGACTTAAGTACAAGAAGACTGACTCTTCTTACTGTCTACGTTTTCAACCATACCATTGACACAATTTATACATTCCGATGCTTCACTCCAGGTTTACTGTATCCCTTGGACCTTCTTATTGACGATGAAACACAGAAATTGCATCGGAATTAAATATAAAAGGCACTATGCCGACTTAAGTACAAGAAGACTGACTCTTCTTACTGACTATGTTTTGAACGATTCCTGTGACACTAGTTATAGATCCCGATGCTTCACTTCAGGTTTACTGTATCCCTTGGACCTTCTTATTGACGATGAAACACAGAAATTGCATCGGAATTAAATACAAAAGGCACAATGCCGACTTAAGGACAAGAGGACTGACTCCTCTTACTGACTTAGCTTTGAACCATTCCTGTGACACTAGTTATAGATTCCGATGCGTCACTCCAGGTTTACTGTATCCCTTGGACCTTCTTATTAAACGATGAAACACAGAAATTGCATCGGAATTAATTACAAAAGGCACAATGTCGACTTAAGTACAAGAAGACTGACTCTTCTAACTGACTATGTTTTGAACCAATCCTGTGACACTAGCTATAGATTCCGAAGCCTCACTTCAGGTTTACTGTATCCCTTGCACCTTCTTATTGACGATGAAACACAGAAATTGCATCGGAATTAAATAGAATAGGCACAATGTCGACGTAAGTACAAGAAGACTGTCTCTTCTTACTGTCTATGTTTTGAAATATTCCTGTGACACTAGTTATAGATTCTGATGCTTCACTCCAGGTTTACTATATCCCTTGGTCCTTCTTATTGACGATGAAACACAGAAATTGCATCGGAATTAAATTGAAAAGGCACAATGCCGACTTAAGTACAAGAAGACTGACTCTTCTTAATGACTATGATTTGAACCATTCCTGTGACACTAGTTATAGATTCCGATGCTTCACTCCAGGTTTACTGTATCCCTTGGACCTTCTTATTGACGATGAAACACAGAAATTGCGTCGGAATTAAATAGATAATGCACAATGCCGGCTTAAGTACAAGAAGACTGACTCTTCTTACTGACTATGTTTTGAACCATCCCTGTGACACTAGTTATAGATTCCGATGCTTCACTCCAGGTTTACTGTATCTCTTGGTCCTTCGTATTGACGACGAAACACAGATATTGCATCGGAATTAAATACAAAAGGCACAATGCCGACTTAAGTACAAGAAGACTGACACTCCTTACTGACTATGTTTTGAACCATTCCTGTGACACTAGTTATAAACTCCGTTGCTTTACTTCAGGATTACTGTATCGCTTGGACCTTCTTATTGACGTTGAAACACAGAAATTGCATCGGAATTAAATACAAAATGCACAAAGCAGAATTAAGTACAAGAAGACTGACTCTTCGTACTGTCTATGTTTTGAAACATTCCTGTGACACTAGTTATAGATTCCGATGCTTCACTCCAGGTTTATTGTATCCCTAGGAACCTTCTTATTGACGATGAAACACAGAAATTGCATCGGATTTAAATACAAAAGGCACAATGCCGACTTAAGGACAAGAAGACTGACTCTTGTTAATGACTTTGTTTTGAACCATTGCTGTGACACTAGTTATAGATTCCGATGCTTCGCTTCAGATTTATTGTAACCCTCTGACATTCTTATTGACGATGAAACACAGAAAATGCATCGGAATTAAATACAAAAGGCACAATGACGAATTAAGTACAACAAGACTGACTCTTCTTACTGACTATGTTTTGAACCATTCCTGTGACACTAGTTATCGATTCCGATGCTTCACTTCAGGATTACTGTATCCCTCTGACATTCTTATTGACGATGAAACACAGAAATTGCATCGGAATTAAATAGAAAAGGCACAATGCCGACTTAAGTACAAGAAGACTGACTCTTCTGACTGCCTATGTTTTGAACCATCCATGTGACACTAGTTATAGATTCCGATGCTTCACTCCAGGTCTACTGTATCCCTTGGTCCTTCTTATTGACGATGAATCACAGAAATTGCATCGGAATTAAATACAAAAGGCACAATGCCGACTTAAGTACAAGAAGACTGACTCTCCTTACTGACTACGTTTTGAACCATTCCTGTGACACTAGTTATAAATTCCGATGCTTCACTTCAGGTTTACTGTATCCCTTGGACCTCCTTATTGACGATGAAACACAGAAAATGCATCGGAATTAAATACAAAAGGCACAATGCCGACTTAAGTACAAGAAGACCGACTCTTCCTACTGACTATGTTTTGAAAAATTCCTGTGACACCCGTTGTTGATTCCGACGCTTCACTTGATGTTTACTGTATCCCTTGGAACTTCTTATTGACGATGAAACACAGAAATTGCATCGGAATTAAATACTAAAGGCAGAATGCCGAATTTATTTACAAGAAGACTGACTTTCCCTACGGTCTATGTTTGAACCATTACTGTGACACTAGTTACAGATTCCGATGCTTCACTCCAGGTTTACTGTATCCCTTGGACCTTCTTATTGACGATGAAACACAGAAATTGCATCGGAATTATATACAAAAGGCACAATGCCGACTTAAGGACAAGAAGACTGACTCTTCTTACTGTCTATGTTTTGAACCATACCATTGACACTATTTATAGATTCCGATGCTTCACTCCAGGTTTACTGTATCCCTTGGACCTTCTTATTGACGAGGAAACACAGAAATTGCATCGGAATTAAATAAAAAAGGCACTATGCCGACTAAAGTACAAGAAGACTGACTCTTCTTACTGACTATGTTTTGAACGATTCCTGTGACACTAGTTATAGATCCCGATGCTTCACTTCAGGTTTACTGTATCTCTTGGACCTTCTCATTGACGATGAAACACAAAAATTGCATCGGAATTAAATACAAAAGGCAAAATGCCGACTGAAGTACACGAAGACCGACTCTTCTCACTGTCTATGATTTGAACCATTCCTGTGACAGTAGTTACAGATTCCGATGCTTCACTCCAGGTTTACTGTATCCCTTGGACCATCTTATTGACGATGATACACAGAAATTGCATCGGAATTAAATACAAAAGGCACAACGCCGACTTAAGTACAAGAAGACTGACTCTTCTGACTGTCTGTGCTTTGAACCATCCCTGTGACACTAGTTATAGATTCCGATGCTTCACTCCAGGTCTACTGTATCCCTTGGTCCTTCTTATTGACGATGAAACACAGAAATTGCATCGGAATTAAATAGAAAAGGCACAATGCCGACTTAAGTACAAGAGGACTGACTCTCCTTACCGACTATGATTTGAACAATTCCTGTGACTCTAGTTATTAATTCCGATGCTTCACTTCAGGTTTACTGTATCCCTTGGACCTTCTTATTGACGATGAAACACAGAAACTGCATCGGAATTAAATACAAAAGGCACAATGCCGACTTAAGTACAAGAAGAGCGACTCTTCCTACTGACTATGTTTAAAACCATTCCTGTGACACCCGTTATATATTCCGACGCTGCACTTGATGTTTACTGTATCCCTTGGATCTTCTTATTGACGATGAAACACAGAAATTGCATCGGAATTATATACTAAAGGCACAATGCCGAATTAAGGACAAGAAGACTCACTCTTCTTACTGTCAATGTTTTGAACCATTACTGTGACACTAGTTACAGATACCGATGCTTCACTCCAGGTTTACTGTATCCCTTGGACCGTCTTATTGACGATGAAACACAGAAATTGCATCGGAATTATATACAAAAGGCACAATGCTGACTTAAGGACAAGAAGACTGACTCTTCTTACTGACAATGTTTTGAACCATTCCTGTGACACTAGCTATAGATTCCGATGCTTCACTTCAGGTTTACTGTATCCCTCTGACCTTCGTATTGACAATGAAACACAATAATTGCATCGGAATTAAATAAAAAAGGCACAATGCCGACTTAAGTACAAGAAGACTGACTCTTCTTACTGTCTATGTTTTGAACCATACCATTGACACTATTTATAGATTCCGATGCTTCACTCCAGGTTTACTGTATCCATTGGACGTTCTTATTGACGATGAAACACAGAAATTGCATCGGAATTAAATAGAAAAGGCACTATGCCGACTTAAGTAAAGGAAGACAGACTCTTCTTACTGACTATGTTTTGAACGATCCCTGTGACACTAGTTATAGATCACGATGCTTCACTTCAGGTTTACTGTATCCCTTGGACGTTCTCATTGACGATGAAACACAAAAATTGCATGGGAATTAAATACAAAAGGCAAAATGCCGACTGAAGTACACGAAGACCGACTCTTCTTACTGTCTATGATTTGAACCATTCCTGTGACACTAGTTACAGGTTCCGATGCTTCACTCCAGATTTACTGTATCCCTTGGACCTTCTTATTGACGATGATACACAGAAATTGCATCGGAATTAAATACAAAAGGCACAACGCCGACTTAAGTACAAGAAGACTAACTCTTCTTACTGACTATGAATTGAACCATTCCTGTGACACTAGTTATAGATTCCGATGCTTAACTTCAGGTTTACTGTATCCCTCTGACCTTCTTATTGATGATGAAACACAGAAATTGCATCGGAATTAAATACAAACGGCACAATGCCGAATTAAGTTCAAGAAGACTGACACTTCTTACTGTCTATTTTTGAACCAGTCCTGTGACACTAGTGATACACTCCGATACTTCACTCCAGGTTTACTGTTTCCCGTGGACCTTCTTATTGACGATGAAACACAGAAATTGCATCGGAATTAATTACAAAAGGCACAATGCCGACTTAAGGACAAGAAGACTGACTCTTCTTACTGACTTTGTTTTGAACCATTCCTGTGACACTAGTTATACATTGCGATGCTTCACTTCAGGTTGATTGTATCCCTCTGACCTTCTTATTGACGATGAAACACAGAAATTGCATCGGAATGAAATAGAATAGACACAATGTCGACGTAAGTACAAGAAGACTGACTCTTCTTACTGTCTATGTTTTGAACCATTCCTGTGACACTAGTTATAGATTCCGATGCTTCACTCCAGGTCTACTGAGTCCCTTGGACCTTCTTATTGACGATGAAATACAGAAAATGCATCGGAATTAAATACAAAAGGCACAATGCCGACTTAAGTACAAGAAGACCGACTATTCCTACTGACTATGTTTTGAACCATTCCTGTGACACCCATTATAGATTCCGACGCTTCACTTGATGTTTACTGCATCTCTTGGAACCTCTTATTGACGATGAAACACAGAAATTGCATCGGAATTAAATACTAAAGGCACAATGCCGAATTAAGTACAAGAAGACTGACTCTTCTTACAGACTATGTTTTGAACCATTCCTGTGACACTAGCTATAGATTCCGATGCTTCACTTCAGGTTTACTGTATCCCTCTGACCTTCTTATTGACGATGAAACACAGAAAATGCATCGGAATTAAATACTAAAGGCACAATGCCGAATTAAGTACAAGAAGACTGACTCTTCTTACAGACTATGTTTTAAACCATTCCGGTGACACTAGCTATAGATTCCGATGCTTCACTTCAGGTTTACTGTATCCCTCTGACCTTCTTATTGACGATGAAACACAGAAATTGCATCGGAATTAAATACTAAAGGCAGAATGCCGAATTTATTTACAAGAAGACTGACTCTTCTTACTGTCTATGTTTGAACCATTACTGTGACACTAGTTACAGATTCCGATGCTTCACTCCAGGTTTACTGTATCCCTTGGACCTTCTTATTGACGATGAAACACAGAAATTGCATCGGAATTATATACAAAAGGCACAATGCCGACTTAAGGACAAGAAGACTGACTCTTCTTACTGTCTATGTTTTGAACCATACCATTGACACTATTTATAGATTCCGATGCTTCACTCCAGGTTTACTGTATCCCTTGGACCTTCTTATTGACGAGGAAACACAGAAATTGCATCGGAATTAAATAGAAAGGGCACTATGCCGACTAAAGTACAAGAAGACTGACTCTTCTTACTGACTATGTTTTGAACGATTCCTGTGACACTAGTTATAGATCCCGATGCTTCACTTCAGGTTTACTGTATCTCTTGGACCTTCTCATTGACGATGAAACACAAAAATTGCATCGGAATTAAATACAAAAGGCAAAATGCAGACTGAAGTACACGAATACCGACTCTTCTCACTGTCTATGATTTGAACCATTCCTGTGACAGTAGTTACAGATTCCGATGCTTCACTCCAGGTTTACTGTATCCGTTGGACCATCTTATTGACGATGATACACAGAAATTGCATCGGAATTAAATACAAAAGGCACAACGCCGACTTAAGTACAAGAAGACTAACTCTTCTTACTGACTATGTTTTGAACCATTCCTGTGACACTAGTTATGGATTCCGATGCTTCACTTCAGGTTTACTGTATCCCTCTGACCTTCTTAGTGATGATGAAACACAGAAATTGCATCGGATTTAAATACAAAAGGCACAATGCCGACTTAAGGACAAGAAGACTGACTCTTGTTACTGACTTTGCTTTGAACCATTTCTGTGACACTAGTTATATATTCCGATGCTTCGCTTCAGGTTTATTGTATACCTCTGACATTCTTATTGACGATGAAACACAGAAATTGCATCGGAATTAAATAGAAAAGGCACAATGCCGACTTAAGTACAAGAAGACTGACTCTTCTGACTGTCTGTGCCTTGTACCATCCCTGTGACACTAGTTATAGATTCCGATGCTTCACTCCAGGTCTACTGTATCCCTTGGTCCTTCTTATTGACGATGAAACACAGAAATTGCATCGGAATTAAATAGAAAAGGCACAATGCCGACTTAAGTACAAGAAGACTGACTCTCCTTACCGACTATGATTTGAACAATTCCTGTGACTCTAGTTATTAATTCCGATGCTTCACTTCAGGTTTACTGTATCCCTTGGACCTTCTTATTGACGATGAAACACAGAAACTGCATCGGAATGAAATACAAAAGGCTCAATGCCGACTTAAGTACAAGAAGAACGACTCTTCCTACTGACTATGTTTAAAACCATTCCTGTGACACCCGTTATATATTCCGACGCTGCACTTGATGTTTACTGTATCCCTTGGATCTTCTTATTGACGATGAAACACAGAAATTGCATCGGAATTATATACTAAAGGCACAATGCCGAATTAAGGACAAGAAGACTGACTCTTCTTACTGTCAATGTTTTGAACCATTACTGTGACACTAGTTACAGATACCGATGCTTCACTCCAGGTTTACTGTATCCCTTGGACCGTCTTATTGACGATGAAACACAGAAATTGCATCGGAATTATATACAAAAGGCACAATGCTGACTTAAGGACAAGAAGACTGACTCTTCTTACTGACAATGTTTTGAACCATTCCTGTGACACTAGCTATAGATTCCGATGCTTCACTTCAGGTTTACTGTATCCCTCTGACCTTCTTATTGACAATGAAACACAATAATTGCATCGGAATTAAATAAAAAAGGCACAATGCCGACTTAAGTACAAGAAGACTGACTCTTCTTACTGTCCATGTTTTGAACCATACCATTGACACTATTTATAGATTCCGATGCTTCACTCCAGGTTTACTGTATCCATTGGACGTTCTTATTGACGATGAAACACAGAAATTGCATCGGAATTAAATAGAAAAGGCACTATGCCAACTTAAGTACAAGAAGACTGACTCTTCTTACTGACTATGTTTTGAACGATCCCTGTGACACTAGTTATAGATCACGATGCTTCACTTCAGGTTTACTGTATCCCTCTGACCTTCTCATTGACGATGAAACACAAAAATTGCATGGGAATTAAATACAAAAGGCAAAATGCCGACTGAAGTACACGAAGACCGACTCTTCTTACTGTCTATGATTTGAACCATTCCTGTGACACTAGTTACAGGTTCCGATGCTTCACTCCAGATTTACTGTATCCCTTGGACCTTCTTATTGACGATGATACACAGAAATTGCATCGGAATTAAATACAAAAGGCACAACGCCGACTTAAGTACAAGAAGACTAACTCTTCTTACTGACTATGAATTGAACCATTCCTGTGACACTAGTTTTAGATTCCGATGCTTAACTTCAGGTTTACTGTATCCCTCTGACCTTCTTATTGATGATGAAACACAGAAATTGCATCGGAATTAAATACAAACGGCACAATGCCGAATTAAGTTCAAGAAGACTGACACTTCTTACTGTCTATTTTTGAACCAGTCCTGTGACACTAGTGATACACTCCGATACTTCACTCCAGGTTTACTGTATCCCGTGGACCTTCTTATTGACGATGAAACACAGAAATTGCATCGGAATTAATTACAAAAGGCACAATGCCGACTTAAGGACAAGAAGACTGACTCTTCTTACTGACTTTGTTTTGAACCATTCCTGTGACACTAGTTATACATTGCGATGCTTCACTTCAGGTTTATTGTATCCCTCTGACCTTCTTATTGACGATGAAACACAGAAATTGCATCTAAATGAAATAGAATAGACACAATGTCGACGTAAGTACAAGAAGACTGACTCTTCTTACTGTCTATGTTTTGAACCATTCCTGTGACACTAGTTATAAATTCCGATGCTTCACTTCAGGTTTACTGAGTCCCTTGGACCTTCTTATTGACGATGAAACACAGAAAATGCATCGGAATTAAATACAAAAGGCACAATGCCGACTTAAGTACAAGAAGACCGACTATTCCTACTGACTATGTTTTGAACCATTCCTGTGACACCCATTATAGATTCCGACGCTTCACTTGATGTTTACTGCATCTCTTGGAACCTCTTATTGACGATGAAACACAGAAATTGCATCGGAATTAAATACTAAATGCACAATGCCGAATTAAGTACAAGAAGACTGACTCTTCTTACAGACTATGTTTTGAACCATTCCGGTGACACTAGCTATAGATTCCGATGCTTCACTTCAGGTTTACTGTATCCCTCTGACCTTCTTATTGACGATGAAACACAGAAATTGCATCGGAATTAAATACTAAAGGCAGAATGCCGAATTTATTTACAAGAAGACTGACTCTTCTTACTGTCTATGTTTGAACCATTACTGTGACACTAGTTACAGATTCCGATGCTTCACTCCAGGTTTACTGTATCCCTTGGACCTTCTTATTGACGATGAAACACAGAAATTGCATCGGAATTATATACAAAAGGCACAATGCCGACTTAAGGACAAGAAGACTGACTCTTCTTACTGTCTATGTTTTGAACCATACCATTGACACTATTTATAGATTCCGATGCTTCACTCCAGGTTTACTGAATCCCTTGGACCTTCTTATTGACGAGGAAACACAGAAATTGCATCGGAATTAAATAGAAAAGGCACTATGCCGACTTAAGTACAAGAAGACTGACTCTTCTTACTGACTATGTTTTGAACGATTCCTGTGACACTAGTTATAGATCCCGATGCTTCACTTCAGGTTTACTGTATCTCTTGGACCTTCTCATTGACGATGAAACACAAAAATTGCATCGGAATTAAATACAAAAGGCAAAATGCCGACTGAAGTACACGAAGACCGACTCTTCTCACTGTCTATGATTTGAACCGTTCCTGTGACAGTAGTTACAGACTCCGATGCTTCACTCAAGGTTTACTGTATCCCTTGGACCTTCTTATTGACGATGATACACAGAAATTGCATCGGAATTAAATACAAAAGGCACAACGCCGACTTATGTACAAGAAGACTAACCCTTCTTACTGACTCTGTTTTGAACCATTCCTGTGACACTAGTTATGGATTCCGATGCTTCACTCCAGGTTTCCTGTATCCCTTGGACCTTCTTATTGACGATGATACACAGAAATTGCATCGGAATTAAATACAAAAGGCACAACGCCGACTTAAGTACAAGAAGACTAACTCTTCTTACTGACTATGTTTTGAACCATTCCTGTGACACTAGTTATGGATTCCGATGCTTCACTTCAGGTTTACTGTATCCCTCTGACCTTCTTATTGATGATGAAACACAGAAATGTCATCGGATTTAAATACAAAAGGCACAATGCCGTCTTAAGGACAAGAAGACTGACTCTTATTACTGACTTTGCTTTGAACCATTTCTGTGACACTAGTTATATATTCCGATGCTTCGCTTCAGGTTTATTGTATACCTCTGACATTCGTATTGACGATGAAACACAGATATTGCATCGGAATTAAATAGAAAAGGCACAATGCCGAATAAACAACAAGACTGACTCTTCTTACTGACTATGCTTTGAACCATTCCTGTGACACTAGTTATCGATTCCGATGCTTCACTTCAGGATTACTGTATCCCGCTGACATTCTTATTGACGATGAAACACAGAAATTGCATGGGAATTAAATAGAAAAGGCACAATGCCGACTTAAGTACAAGAAGACTGACTCTTCTGACTGTCTGTGCTTTGAACCATTCCTGTGACACTAGTTATAGATTCCGATGCTTCACTCCAGGTCTACTGTATCCCTTGGTCCTTCTTATTGACGATGAAACACAGAAATTGCATCGGAATTAAATAGAAAAGGCACAATGCCGACTTAAGTACAAGAAGACTGACTCTCCTTACCGACTATGATTTGAACAATTCCTGTGACTCTAGTTATTAATTCCGATGCTTCACTTCAGGTTTACTGTATCCCTTGGACCTTCTTATTGACGATGAAACACAGAAAATGCATCGGAATTAAATACAGAAAGCACAATGCCGACTTAAGTACAAGAAGAGCGACTCTTCCTACTGACTATGTTTAAAACCATTCCTGTGACACCCGTTATATATTTCGATGCTTCACTTGATGTTTACTGTATCCCTTGGAACTTCTTATTGACGATGAAACACAGAAATTGCATCGGAATTATATACTAAAGGCACAATGCCGAATTAAGGACAAGAAGACTGACTCTTCTTACTGTCAATGTTTTGAACCATTACTGTGACACTAGTTACAGATACCGATGCTTCACTCCAGGTTTACTGTATCCCTTGGACCGTCTTATTGACGATGAAACACAGAAATTGCATCGGAATTATATACAAAAGGCACAATGCTGACTTAAGGACAAGAAGACTGACTCTTCTTACTGACAATGTTTTGAACCATTCCTGTGACACTAGCTATAGATTCCGATGCTTCACTTCAGGTTTACTGTATCCCTCTGACCTTCTTATTGACAATGAAACACAATAATTGCATCGGAATTAAATAAAAAAGGCACAATGCCGACTTAAGTACAAGAAGACTGACTCTTCTTACTGTCCATGTTTTGAACCATACCATTGACACTATTTATAGATTCCGATGCTTCACTCCAGGTTTACTGTATCCATTGGACGTTCTTATTGACGATGAAACACAGAAATTGCATCGGAATTAAATAGAAAAGGCACTATGCCGACTTAAGTACAAGAAGACTGACTCTTCTTACTGACTATGTTTTGAACGATCCCTGTGACACTAGTTATAGATCACGATGCTTCACTTCAGGTTTACTGTATCCCTCTGACCTTCTCATTGACGATGAAACACAAAAATTGCATCGGAATTAAATACAAAAGGCAAAATGCCGACTGAAGTACACGAAGACCGACTCTTCTTACTGTCTATGATTTGAACCATTCCTGTGACACTAGTTACAGGTTCCGATGCTTCACTCCAGATTTACTGTATCCCTTGGACCTTCTTATTGACGATGATACACAGAAATTGCATCGGAATTAAATACAAAAGGCACAACGCCGACTTAAGTACAAGAAGACTAACTCTTCTTACTGACTATGAATTGAACCATTCCTGTGACACTAGTTATAGATTCCGATGCTTAACTTCAGGTTTACTGTATCCCTCTGACCTTCTTATTGATGATGAAACACAGAAATTGCATCGGAATTAAATACAAACGGCACAATGCCGAATTAAGTTCAAGAAGACTGACACTTCTTACTGTCTATTTTTGAACCAGTCCTGTGACACTAGTGATACACTCCGATACTTCACTCCAGGTTTACTGTATCCCGTGGACCTTCTTATTGACGATGAAACACAGAAATTGCATCGGAATTAATTACAAAAGGCACAATGCCGACTTAAGGACAAGAAGACTGACTCTTCTTACTGACTATGTTTTGAACCATTCCTGTGACACTAGTTATACATTGCGATGCTTCACTTCAGGTTTATTGTATCCCTCTGACCTTCTTATTGACGATGAAACACAGAAATTGCATCGGAATGAAATAGAATAGACACAATGTCGACGTAAGTACAAGAAGACTGACTCTTCTTACTGTCTATGTTTTGAACCATACCATTGACACTATTTATAGATTCCGATGCTTCACTCCAGGTTTACTGTATCCATTGGACGTTCTTATTGACGATGAAACACAGAAATTGCATCGCAATTAAATAGAAAAGGCACTATGCCGACTTAAGTACAAGAAGACTGACTCTTCTTACTGACTATGATTTGAACGATCCCTGTGACACTAGTTATAGATCCCGATGCTTCACTTCAGGTTTACTGTATCCCTTGGACCTTCTCATTGACGATGAAACACAAAAATTGCATCGGAATTAAATACAAAAGGCAAAATGCCGACTGAAGTACTCGAAGACCGACTCTTCTTACTGTCTATGATTTGAACCATTTCTGTGACACTAGTTACAGATTCCGATGCTTCACTCCAGATTTACTGTATCCCTTGGACCTTCTTATTGACGATGATACACAGAAATTGCATCGGAATTAAATACAAAAGGCACAAGAAGACTAACTCTTCTTACTGACTATGAATTGAACCATTCCTGTGACACTAGTTATAGATTTCGATGCTTAACTTCAGGTTTACTGTATCCCACTGACCTTCTTATTGATGATGAAATACAGAAATTGCATCGGAATTAAATACAAACGGCACAGTGCCGAATTAAGTTCAAGAAGACTGACACTTCTTACTGTCTATTTTCGAACCAGTCCTGTGACACTAGTGATACACTCCGATACTTCACTCCAGGTTTACTGTATCCCGTGGACCTTCTTATTGACGATGAAACACAGAAATTGCATCGGAATTAAATACAAAAGGCACAATGCCGACTTAAGTAAAAGAAGTCTGACTCTTCTTGCTGACTATGATTTGAACCATTCCTGTTAACTAGTTATTGATTCCGATGCTTCACTCCAGGTTTACTGTATCGGTTGGACCTTCATATTGACGATGAAACACAGAAATTGCATCAGAATTAGATAGAAAATGCACAATGATGACTTAAGTACAATTAGACTGACTATTCTTACTGACTATGTTTTGAACCATTCCTGTGACACTAGTTATAGATTCCGATGCTTCACTCCAGGTTTACTGTATCCCTCGGACCTTCTTAATGACGATGAAACACAGAAATTGCATCGGAATTAATTACAAAAGGCACAATGCCGTCTTAAGGACAAGAAGACTGACTCTTCTTACTGACTTTGTTTTGAACCATTCCTGTGACACTAGTTATACAATGCGATGCTTCACTTCAGGTTTATTGTATCCCTCAGACCTTCTTATTGACGATGAAACACAGAAATTGCATCGGAATGAAATAGAATAGACACAATGTCGACGTAAGTACAAGAAGACTGACTCTTCTTACTGTCTATGTTTTGAACCATTCCTGTGACACTAGTTATAGATTCCGATGCTTCACTCCAGGTCTACTGTATCCCTTGGTCCTTCTTATTGACGATGAAACATAGAAATTGCAACAGAATTAAATACAAAAGGCACAATGCCGACTTAAGTACAAGAAGACTGACTCTCCTTACTGACTATGTTTTGAACCATTCCTGTGACACTAGTTATAAATTCCGATGCTTCACTTCAGGTTTACTGTATCCCTTGGACCTTCTTATTGACGATGAAACACAGAAAATGCATCGGAATTAAATACAAAAGGCACAATGCCGACTTAAGAACAAGAAGACCGACTATTCCTACTGACTATGTTTTGAACCATTCCTGTGACACCCATTATAGATTCCGACGCTTCACTTGATGTTTACTGTATCCCTTGGAACCTCTTATTGACGATGAAACACAGAAATTGCATCGGAATTAAATACTAAAGGCACAATGCCGAATTAAGTACAAGAAGACTGACTCTTCTTACAGACTATGTTTTGAACCATTCCTGTGACATTAGCTATAGATTCCGATGCTTCACTTCAGGTTTACTGTATCCCTCTGACCTTCTTATTGACGATGAAACACAGAAATTGCATCGGAATTAAATACAAAAGGCACAATGCCGACTTAAGTACAAGAAGACTGACTCATCTTAATATCTATGTTTTGAACCATACCATTGACACTATTTATAGATTGCCATGCTTCACTCCAGGTTTATTGTATCCCTTGGACCTTCTTATTGACGATGAAACACAGAAATGGCATCGGAATTAAATAGAAAAGGCACTATGCCGATTTAAGTACAAGAAGACTGACTCTTCTTACTGACTATGTTTTGAACGATTCCTGTGACACTAGTTATAGATCCCGATGCTTCACTTCAGGTTTACTGTATCTCTTGGACCTTCTCATTGACGATGAAACACAAAAATTGCATCGGAATTAAATACAAAAGGCAAAATGCCGACTGAAGTACACGAAGACCGACTCTTCTCACTGTCAATGATTTGAACCATTCCTGTGACACTAGTTACAGATTCCGATGCTTCACTCCAGGTTTACTGTATCCCTTGGACCTTCTTATTGACGATGATACACAGAAACTGCATCGGAATTAAATACAAAAGGCACAAGAAGACTAACTCTTCTTACTGACTATGAATTGAACCATTCCTGTGACACTAGTTATAGATTTCGATGCTTAACTTCAGGTTTACTGTATCCCTCTGACCTTCTTATTGATGATGAAATACAGAAATTGCATCGGAATTAATTACAAACGGCACAGTGCCGAATTAAGTTCAAGAAGACTGACACTTCTTACTGTCTATTTTTGAACCAGTCCTGTGACACTAGTGATACACTCCGATACTTCACTCCAGGTTTACTGTATCCCGTGGACCTTCTTATTGACGATGAAACACAGGAATTGCATCGGAATAAAATACAAAAGGCACAATGCCGACTTAAGTAAAAGAAGTCTGACTCTTCTTGCTGACTATGATTTGAACCATTCCTGTTAACTAGTTATTGATTCCGATGCTTCACTCCAGGTTTACTGTATCGGTTGGACCTTCATATTGACGATGAAACACAGAAATTGCATCAGAATTAGATAGAAAATGCACAATGATGACTTAAGTACAATTAGACTGACTATTCTTACTGACTATGTTTTGAACCATTCCTGTGACACTAGTTATAGATTCCGATGCTTCACTCCAGGTTTACTGTATCCCTCGGACCTTCTTAATGACGATGAAACACAGAAATTGCATCGGAATTAATTACAAAAGGCACAATGCCGTCTTAAGGACAAGAAGACTGACTCTTCTTACTGACTTTGTTTTGAACCATTCCTGTGACACTAGTTATACATTGCGATGCTTCACTTCAGGTTTATTGTATCCCTCAGGCCTTCTTATTGACGATGAAACACAGAAATTGCATCGGAATGAAATAGAATAGACACAATGTCGACGTAAGTACAAGAAGACTGACTCTTCTTACTGTCTATGTTTTGAACCATTCCTGTGACACTAGTTATAGATTCCGATGCTTCACTCCAGGTCTACTGTATCCCTTGGTCCTTCTTATTGACGATGAAACATAGAAATTGCAACAGAATTAAATACAAAAGGCACAATGCCGACATAAGTACAAGAAGACTGACTCTCCTTAGTGACTATGTTTTGAACCATTCCTGTGACACTAGTTATAAATTCCGATGCTTCACTACAGGTTTACTGTATCCCTTGGACCTTCTTATTGACGATGAAACACAGAAAATGCATCGGAATTAAATACAAGAGGCACAATGCCGACTTAAGAACAAGAAGACCGACTATTCCTACTGACTATGTTTTGAACCATTCCTGTGACACCCATTATAGATTCCGACGCTTCACTTGATGTTTACTGTATCCCTTGGAACCTCTTATTGACGATGAAACACAGAAATTGCATCGGAATTAAATACTAAAGGCACAATGCCGAATTAAGTACAAGAAGACTGACTCTTCTTACAGACTATGTTTTGAACCATTCCTGTGACATTAGCTATAGATTCCGATGCTTCACTTCAGGTTTACTGTATCCCTCTGACCTTCTTATTGACGATGAAACACAGAAATTGCATCGGAATTAAATACAAAAGGCACAATGCCGACTTAAGTACAAGAAGACTGACTCATCTTACTATCTATGTTTTGAACCATACCATTGACACTATTTATAGATTGCCATGCTTCACTCCAGGTTTATTGTATCCCTTGGACCTTCTTATTGACGATGAAACACAGAAATTGCATCGGAATTAAATAGAAAAGGCACTATGCCGATTTAAGTACAAGAAGACTGACTCTTCTTACTGACTATGTTTTGAACGATTCCTGTGACACTAGTTATAGATCCCGATGCTTCACTTCAGGTTTACTGTATCTCTTGGACCTTCTCATTGACGATGAAACACAAAAATTGCATCGGAATTAAATACAAAAGGCAAAATGCCGACTGAAGTACACGAAGACCGACTCTTCTCACTGTCACTGATTTGAACCATTCCTGTGACACTAGTTACAGATTCCGATGCTTCACTCCAGGTTTACTGTATCCCTTGGACCTTCTTATTGACGATGAAACACAGAAATTGCATCGGAATTAAATACAAAAGGCACAACGCTGACTTAAGTAAAAGAAGACTAACTCTTCTTACTGACTATGTTTTGAAACATTCCTGAGACACTAGTTATGGATTCCGATGCTTCACTTCAGGTTTACTGTATCCCTCTGACCTTCTTGTTGATGATGAAACACAGAAATTGCATCGGAATTAAATACAAAAGGCACAATGCCGAACAAAGTTCAAGAAGACTGACTCTTCTTACTGTCTATTTTTGAACCAGTCCTGTGACACTAGTGATAGACTCCGATGCTTCACTCCAGGTTTACTGTATCCCTTGGACTTTTTTACTGACGATGAAACACAGAAATTGCATCGGAATTAAATACAAAAGGCACAATGCCAGCTGAAGGACAAGAAGACTGACTCTTGTTACTGACTTTGTTTTGAACCATTTCTGTGACACTAGTTATAGATTCCGATGCTTCGCTTTAGGTTTATTGTATCCCTCTGACATTCTCATTGACGATGAAACACAGAAATTGCATCGGAATTAAATAGAAAAGGCACAATGCCGAATAAACAACAAGCCTGACTCTTCTTACTGACCATGCTTTGAACCATTCCAGTGACACTAGTTATCGATTCCGATGCTTCACTTCACGATTACTGTATCCCTCTGACATTGTTATTGACGATGAAACACAGAAATATCATTGGAATAAAATACAAAAGGCACAATGCCTACTTTAGTACAAGAAGACTGATTCTTCTTACTGTCTATGTTTTGAACCATACCATTGACACTATTTATGGATTCCGATGCTTCACTCAGGTTTACTGTATCCCTTGGACCTTTTTATTGACGATGAAACACAGAAATTGCATCGGAATTAAATACAAAAGGCACAATGCCGACCGACATAAGTAAAAGAAGTCTGCCTCTTCTTACTGTCTATGATTTGAACCATTCCTGTGACACTAGTTATTGACTCCGATGCTTCACTCGAGGTTTACTGTTTCCTTCGGACCTTCTTATTGACGATGAAACACAGAAATTGCATCGGAATTAATTACAAAAGGCACAATGCCGACTTAGGGACAAGAAGACTGACTCTTCTTACTGGCTATGTTTTGAACCATTCCTGTGACACCCGTTAAATATTCCGACGCTTCACTTTATGTTTACTGTATCCCTTGAAACTTCTTATTGACGATGAAACACAGAAAATGCATCGGAATTAAATACTAAAGGCACAAAGCCGAATTAAGTACAAGAAGACTGACTCTTCTTACTGTATATGTTTTGAACCATTACTGTGACACTAGTTACAGATTCCGATGCTTCACTCCAGGTCTACTGTATCCCTTGGTCCTTCTTATTGACGATGAAACACAGAAACGGCATCGGAATTAAATACGAAAGGCACAATGCCGACTTAAGTACAAGAAGACTGACTCTCCTTACCGACTATGATTTGAACAATTCCTGTGACTCTAGTTATTAATTGCGATGCTTCACTTCAGGTTTACTGTATCCCTTGGACCTTCTTATTGACGATGAAACACAGAAAATGCATCGGAATTAAATACAAAAGGCACAATGCCGACTTAAGTACAAGAAGAGCGACTCTTCCTACTGACTATGTTTAAAACCATTCCTGTGACACCCGTTATATATTCCGACGCTTCACTTGATGTTTACTGTATCCCTTGGAACTTCTTATTGACGATGAAACACAGAAATTGCATCGGAATTATATACTAAAGGCACAATGCCGAATTAAGGACAAGAAGACTGACTCTACTTACTGTCAATGTTTTGAACCATTACTGTGACACTAGTTACAGATACCGATGCTTCACTCCAGGTTTACTGTATCCCTTGGACCTTCTTATTGACGATGAAACACAGAAATTGCATCGGAATTATATACAAAAGGCACAATGCCGACTTAAGGACAAGAAGACTGACTCTTGTTACTGACTATGTTTTGAACCATTCCTGTGACACTAGCTATAGATTCCGATGCTTCACTTCAGGTTTACTGTATCCCTCTGACCTTCTTATTGATGATGAAACACAATAATTGCATCGGAATTAAATACAAAAGGCACAATGCCGACTTAAGTACAAGAAGACTGACTCTTCTTACTGTCTATGTTTTGAACCATACCATTGACACTATTTATAGATTCCGATGCTTCACTCCAGGTTTACTGTATCCCTTGGACGTTCTTATTGACGATGAAACACAGAAATTGCATCGGAATTAAATAGAAAAGGCACTATGCCGACTTAAGTACAAGAAGACTGACTCTTCTTACTGACTATGTTTTGAACGATCCCTGTGACACTAGTTATAGATCCCGATGCTTCACTTCAGGTTTACTGTATCCCTTGGACCTTCTCATTGACGATGAAACACAAAAATTGCATCGGAATTAAATACAAAAGGCAAAATGCCGACTGAAGTACACGAAGACAGACTCTTCTTACTGTCTATGATTTGAACCATTCCTGTGACACTAGTTACAGATTCCGATGCTTCACTCCAGATTTACTGTATCCCTTGGACCTCCTTATTGACGATGATACACAGATATTGCATCGGAATTAAATGAAAAAGGCACAACGCCGACTTAAGTACAAGAAGACTAACTCTTCTTACTGACTATGATTTGAACCATTCCTGTGACACTAGTTATAGATTCCGATGCTTCACTTCAGGTTTACTGTATCCCTCTGACCTTCTTATTGATGATGAAACACAGAAATTGCATCGGAATTAAATACAAACGGCACAATGCCGAATTAAGTTCAAGAAGACTGACACTTCTTACTGTCTATTTTTGAACCAGTCCTGTGACACTAGTGATACACTCCGATACTTCACTCCAGGTTTACTGTATCCCGTGGACCTTCTTATTGACGATGAAACACAGAAATTGCATCGGAATTAAATACAAAAGGCACAATGCCGACTTAAGTAAAAGAAGTCTGACTCTTCTTACTGTCTATGATTTGAACCAGTCCTGTGACACTAGTTATTGATTCCGATGCTTCACTCCAGGTTTACTGTATCGGTTGGACCTTCATATTGACGATGAAACACAGAAATTGCATCAGAATTAGATAGAAAATGCACAATGATGACTTAAGTACAATTGGACTGACTATTCTTACTGACTATGTTTTGAACCATTCCTGTGACACTAGTTATAGATTCCGATGCTTCACTCCAGGTTTATTGTATCCCTCGGACCTTCTTAATGACGATGAAACACAGAAATTGCATCGGAATTAATTACAAAAGGCACAATGCCGACTTAAGGACAAGAAGACTGACTCTTCTTACTGACTTTGTTTTGAACCATTCCTGTGACACTAGTTATACATTGCGATGCTTCACTTCTGGTTTATTGTATCCCTCTGACCTTCTTATTGACGATGAAACACAGAAATTGCATCGGAATGAAATAGAATAGACACAATGTCGACGTAAGTACAAGAAGACTGACTCTTCTTACTATCTATGTTTATAACCATACCATTGACACTATTTATAGATTGCGATGCTTCACTCCAGGTTTACTGTATCCCTTGGACCTTCTTATTGACGATGAAACACAGAAATTGCATCGGAATTAAATACAAAAGGCAAAATGCCGACTGAAGTACACGAAGACCGACTATTCCTACTGACTATGTTTTGAACCATTCCTGTGACACCCATTATAGATACCGACGCTTCACTTGATGTTTACTGTAGCCCTTGGAACCTCTTATTGACGATGAAACACAGAAATTGCATTGGAATTAAATACTAAAGGCACAATGCCGAATTAGTACAAGAAGACTGACTCTTCTTACAGACTATGTTTTGAACCATTCCTGTGACACTAGCTATAGATTCCGATGCTTCACTTCAGGTTTACTGTATCCCTCTGACCTTCTTATTGACGATGAAACACAGAAATTGCATCGGAATTAAATACAAAAGGCACAATGCCGACTTAAGTACAAGAAGACTGACTCTTCTTACTATCTATGTTTTGAACCATACCATTGACACTATTTATAGATTGCGATGCTTCACTCCAGGTTTACTGTATCCCTTGGACCTTCGTATTGACGATGAAACACAGAAATTGCATCGGAATTAAATAGAAAAGGCACTATGCCGATTTAAGTACAAGAAGACTGACTCTTCTTACTGACTATGTTTTGAACGATTCCTGTGACACTAGTTATAGATCCCGATGCTTCACTTCAGGTTTACTGTATCTCTTGGACCTTCTCATTGACGATGAAACACAAAAATTGCATCGGAATTAAATACAAAAGGCAAAATGCCGACTGAAGTACACGAAGACCGACTCTTCTCACTGTCAATGATATGAACCATTCCTGTGACACTAGTTACAGATTCCGATGCTTCACTCCAGGTTTACTGTATCCCTTGGACCTTCTTATTGACGATGAAACACAGAAATTGCATCGGAATTAAATACAAAAGGCACAACGCCGACTTAAGTACAAGAAGACTAACTCTTCTTACTGACTATGTTTTGAACCATTCCTGTGACACTAGTTATGGATTCCGATGCTTCACTTCAGGTTTACTGTATCCCTCTGACCTTCTTATTGATGATGAAACACAGAAATTACATCGGAATTAAATACAAAAGGCACAATGCCGAACTAAGTTCAAGAAGACTGACTTTTCTTACTGTCTATCTTTGAACCAGTCCTGTGACACTAGTGATAGACTCCGATGCTTCACTCCAGGTTTACTGTATCCCTTGGACCTTCTTATTGACGATGAAACACAGAAATTGCATCGGAATTAAATACAAAAGGCACAATGCCGACTGAAGGACAAGAAGACTGACTCTTGTAACTGACTTTGTTTTGAACCATTTCTGTGACACTAGTTATAGATTCCGATGCTTCGCTTTAGGTTTATTGTATCCCTCTGACATTCTTATTGACGATGAAACACAGAAATTGCATTGGAATTAAATACAAAAGGCACAATGCCGACTTAAGTACAAGAAGACTGATTCTTCTTACTGTCTATGTTTTGAACCATACCATTGACACTATTTATAGATTCCGATGCTTCACTCCAGGTTTACTGTATCCCTTGGACCTTCTTATTGACGATGAAACACAGAAATTGCATAGGAATTAAATACAAAAGGCACCATGCCGCCCGACATAAGTAAAAGAAGCCTGACTCTTCTTACTGTCTATGATTTGAACCATTCCTGTGACACTAGTTATTGATTCCGATGCTTCACTCGAGGTTTACTGTTTCCTTCGGACCTTCTTATTGACGATGAAACACAGAAATTGCATCGGAATTAATTACAAAAGGCACAATGCCGACTTAGGGACAAGAAGACTGACTCTTCTTACTGGCTATGTTTTGAACCATTCATGTGACACTAGCTATAGATTCCGATGCTTCACTTCAGGTTTATTGTATCCCTCTGACCTTCTTGTTGACGATGAAACACAGAAATTGCATCGGAATTAAATAGAAAAGGCACAATGTCGACGTAAGCACAAGAAGACTAACGCTTCTTACTGTCTATGTTTTGAACCATTCCTGTGACACTAGTTATAGATTCCGATGCTTCACTCCAGGTTTACTGTATCCCTCGGACCTTCTTAATGACGATGAAACACAGAAATTGCATCGGAATTAATTACAAAAGGCACAATGCCGACTTAAGGACAAGAGGACTGACTCTTCTTACTGACTTTGTTTTGAACCATTCCTGTGACACTAGTTATATATTGCGATGCTTCACTTAAGGTTTATTGTATCCCTCTGACCTTCTTATTGACGATGAAACACAGAAATTGCATCGGAATGAAATAGAATAGACACAATGTCGACGTAAGTACAAGAAGACTGACTCTTCTTACTGTCTATGCTTTGAACCATTCCTGTGACACTAGTTATAGATTCCGATGCTTCACTCCAGGTCTACTGTATCCCTTGGTCCTTCTTATTGACGATGAAACACAGAAATTGCATCGGAATTAAATACAAAAAGCACAATGCTGACTTAAGTACAAGAAGACTGACTCTACTTACTGACTATGTTTTGAACCATTCCTGTGACACTAGTTATAAATTCCGATGCTTCACTTCAGGTTTACTGTATCCCTTGGACCTTCTTATTGATGATGAAACACAGAAAATGCATCGGAATTAAATACAAAAGGCACAATGCCGACTTAAGTACAAGAAGACCGACTATTCCTACTGACTATGTTTTGAACCAATCCTGTGACACCCATTATAGATACCGACGCTTCACTTGATGTTTACTGTATCCCTTGGAACCTCTTATTGACGATGAAACACAGAAATTGCATCGGAATTAAATACTAAAGGCACAATGCCGAATTAGTACAAGAAGACTGACTCTTCTTACAGACTATGTTTTGAACCATTCCTGTGACACTAGTTATCGATTCCGATGCTTCACTTCACGATTACTGTATCCCTCTGACATTCTTATTGACGATGAAACACAGAAATTGCATTGGAATTAAATACAAAAGGCACAATGCCGACTTAAGTACAAGAAGACTGATTCTTCTTACTGTCTATGTTTTGAACCATACCATTGACACTATTTATAGATTCCGATGCTTCACTTCAGGTTTACTGTATCCCTCTGACCTTCTTATTGAGGATGAAACACAGAAATTGCATCGGAATTAAATACAAAAGGCACAATGCCGACTTAAGTACAAGAAGACTGACTCTTCTTACTATCTATGTTTTGAACCATACCATTGACACAATTTATAGATTGCGATGCTTCACTCCAGGTTTACTGTATCCCTTGGACCTTCTTATTGACGATGAAACACAGAAATTGCATCGGAATTAAATAGAAAAGGCACTATGCCGATTTAGATACAAGAAGACTGACTCTTCTTACTGACTATGTTTTGAACGATTCCTGTGACACTAGTTATAGATCCCGATGCTTCACTTCAGGGTTACTGTATCTCTTGGACCTTCTCATTGACGATGAAACACAAAAATTGCATCGGAATTAAATACAAAAGGCAAATTGCCGACTGAAGTACACGAATACCGACTCTTCTCACTGTCAATGATATGAACCATTCCTGTGACACTAGTTACAGATTCCGATGCTTCACTCCAGGTTTACTGTATCCCTTGGACCTTCTTATTGACGATGAAACACAGAAATTGCATCAGAATTAAATACAAAATGCACAACGCCGACTTAAGTACAAGAAGACTAACTCTTCTTACTGACTATGTTTTGAACCATTCCTGTGACACTAGTTATGGATTCCGATGCTTCACTTCAGGTTTACTGTATCCCTCTGACCTTCTTATTGATGATGAAACACAGAAATTGCATCGGAATTAAATACAAAAGGCACAATGCCGAACTAAGTTCAAGAAGACTGACTTTTCTTACTGTCTATTTTTGAACCAGTCCTGTGACACTAGTGATAGACTCCGATGCTTCACTCCAGGTTTACTGTATCCCTTGGACCTTCTTATTGACGATGAAACACAGAAATTGCATCGGAATTAAATACAAAAGGCACAATGCCGGCTGAAGGACAAGAAGACTGACTCTTGTTACTGACTTTGTTTTGAACCATTTCTGTGACACTAGTTATAGATTCCGATGCTTCGCTTTAGGTTTATTGTATCCCTTTGACATTCTCATTGACGATGAAACACAGAAATTGCATCGGAATTAAATAGAAAAATCACAATGCCGAATAAATAACAAGACTGACTCTTCTTACTGACTATGTTTTGAACCATTCCAGTGACACTAGTTATAGATTCCGATGCTTCACTTCACGATTACTGTATCCCTCTGACATTCTTATTGACGATGAAACACAGAAATTGCATTGGAATTAAATACAAAAGGCACAATGCCGACTTAAGTACAAGAAGACTGATTCTTCTTACTGTCTATGTTTTGAACCATACCATTGACACTATTTATAGATTCCGATGCTTCACTCCAGGTTTACTGTATCCCTTGGACCATCTTATTGACGATGAAACACAGAAATTGCATCGGAATTAAATACAAAAGGCACCATGCCGACCGACATAAGTAAAAGAAGTCTGACTCTTCTTACTGTCTATGATTTGAACCATTCCTGTGACACTAGTTATTGATTCCGATGCTTCACTCGAGGCTTACTGTTTCCTTCTGACCTTCTTATTGACGATGAAACATAGAAATTGCATCGGAATTAATTACAAAAGGCACAATGCCGACTTAGGGACAAGAAGACTGACTCTTCTTATTGGCTATGTTTTGAACCATTCATGTGACACTAGCTATAGATTCCGATGCTTCACTTCAGGTTTATTGTATCCCTCTGACCTTCTTGTTGACGATGAAACACAGAAATTGCATCGGAATTAAATAGAAAAGGCACAATGTCGACGTAAGCACAAGAAGACTAACGCTTCTTACTGTCTATGTTTTGAACCATTCCTGTGACACTAGTTATAGATTCCGATGCTTCACTCCAGGTTTACTATATCTCTTGGACATTCTTATTGACAATGAAACACAGAAATTGCATCGGAATTAAATACAAAAGGCACAATTCCGACTTAAGTACAAGAAGACTGACTCTTCTGACTGTCTATGTTTTGAACCATTCCTGTGACACTAGTTATAGATTCCGATGCTTCACTCCAGGTCTACTGTATCCCTTGGTCTTTCTTATTGACGATGAAACACAGAAATTGCATCGGAATTAAATACAAAAGGCACAATGCCGACTTAAGTACAAGAAGACTGACTCTTCTTACTGTCAATGTTTTGAACCATACCATTGACACTATTTATCGATTCCGATGCTTCACTCCAGGTTTACTGTATCCCTTGGACCTTCTTATTGACGATGAAACACAGAAATTGCATCGGAATTAAATAGAAAAGGCACTATGCCGACTTAAGTACAAGAAGACTGACTCTTCTTACTGACTATGTTTTGAACGATTCCTGTGACACTAGTTATAGATCCCGATGCTTCACTTCAGGTTTACTGTATCCCTTCAACCTTCTCATTGACGATGAAACACAAAAATTGCATCGGAATTAAATACAAAAGGCAAAATGCCGACTGAAGTACACGAATACGGACTCTTCTTACTGTCTATGATTTGAACCATTCCTGTGACACTAGTTACAGATTCCGATGCTTCACTCCAGGTTTACTGTATCCCTTGGACCTTCTTATTGACGATGAAACACAGAAATTGCATCGGAATTAAATACAAAAGGCACAATGCCGACTTAAGTAAAGGAAGTCTCACTCTTCTTACTGTCTATGATTTGAACCATTCCTGTGACACTAGTTATAGATTCCGATGCTTCACTCCAGGTTTACTGTATCGGTTGGACCTTTATATTGACGATGAAACACAGAAATTGCATCAGAATTAGATAGAAAATGCACAATGATGACTTAAGTACAATAAGACTGACTATTCTTACTGACTATGTTTTGAACCATCCCTGTGACACTAGTTATAGATTCCGATGCTTCACTTCTGGTTTATTGTATCCCTCTGACCTTCTTATTGACGATGAAACACAGAAATTGCATCGGAATAGAATAGTAAAGGCACTATGCCGACTTAAGTACAAGAAGACTGACTCTTCTTACTGACTATGTTTTGAACGATTCCTGTGACACTAGTTATAGATCCCGATGCTTCACTTCAGGTTTACTGTATCCCTTGGACCTTCTCATTGACGATGAAACACAAAAATTGCATCGGAATTAAATACAAACGCAAAATGCCGACTAAAGTACACGAAGACCGACTCTTCTAACTGTCTATGATTTGAACCATTCCTGTGACACTAGTTACAGATTCCGATGCTTCTCTCCTGGTTCACTGTATCCCTTGGACCTCCTTATTGACGATGATACACAGAAATTGCATCGGAATTAAATACAAAAAGCACAACGCCGACTTAAGTACAAGAAGACTAACTCTTCTTACTGACTATGCTTTGAACCATTCCTGTGACACTAGTTATAGATTCCGATGCTTCACTTCAGGTTTACTGTATCCCTCTGACCTTCTTATTGATGGTGAAATACAGAAATTGCATCGGAATTAAATACAAAAGGCACAATGCCGAATAAAGTTCAAGAAGACTGACTCTTCTTACTGTCTATTTTTGAACCAGTCCTGTGACACTAGTGGTAGACTCCGATGCTTCACTACAGGTTTACTGTATCCCTTGGACCTTTTTATTGACGATGAAACACAGATATTGCATCGGAATTAAATGCAAAAGGCACAATGCCGACTTAAGTAAAAGAAGTCTGACTCTTCTTACTGTCTGTGATTTGAACCATTCCTGTGACACTAGTTATAGATTCCGATCATTCACTCCAGGTTTACTGTATCGGTTGGACCTTCATATTGACGATGAAGCACAGAAATTGCATTAGAATTAGATAGAAAATGCACATTGATGACTTAATTACATTAAGACTGACTATTCTTACTGACTATGTTCTGAACCATTCCTGTGACACTAGTTATAGATTCCGATGCTTCACTCCAGGTCTACTGTATGCCTTGGTCCTTCTTATTGACGATGAAACACAGAAATTGCATCGGAATTAAATACAAAAGGCACAATGCCGTCTTAAGTACAAGAAGACTGACTCTCCTTACTGACTATGTTTTGGACCATTCCTGTGACACTAGTTATAAATTCCGATGCTTCACTTCAGGTTTACTGTATCCCTTGGACCTTCTTATTGACGATGAAACACAGAAAATGGATCGGAACTAAATACAAAAGGCACAATGCCGACTTAAGTTCAAGAAGACCGACTCTTCCTACCGACTATGTTTTGAACCATTCCTGAGACACCCGTTATAGATTCCGACGCTTCACTTGATGTTTACTGTAACCCTTGGAACTTCTTATTGACGATGAAACACAGAAATTGCATCGGAGTTAAATACTAAAGGCACAATGCCGAATTAAGTACAAGAAGACTGACTCTTCTTACTGTATACGTTTTGAACCATTACTGTGACACTAGCTATAGATTCAGATGCTTCACTTCAGGTTTACTGTATCCCTCTGACCTTCTTATTGACGATGAAACACAGAAATTGCATCGGAATTAAATACAAAATGCACAATGCCGACTTAAGTACAAGAAGACTGACTCTTCTTACTGTCTATGTTTTGAACCATACCATTGACACTATTTATAGATTCCGATGCTTCACTCCAGGTTTACTGTATCCCTCGGACCTTCTCATTGACGATGAACCACAAAAATTGCATCGCAATTAAATACAAAAAGAAAAATGCCGACTGAAGTACACGAAGACCGACTCTTCTTACTGTCTATGATTTGAACCATTCCTGTGACACTAGCTACAGATTCCGATGCTTCACTCCAGGTTTACTGTATCCCTTGGACCTTCTTATTGACGATGATACACAGAAATAGCATCGGAATTAAATACAAAAGGCACAACGCCGACTTAAGTACAATAAGACTAACTCTTCTTACTGCCTATGTTTTGAACCATTCCTGTGACACTAGTTATGGATTCCGATGCTTCACTTCAGGTTTACTGTATCCCTCTGACCTTCTTATTGATGATGAAACACTGAAATTGCATCGGAATTAAATACAAAAGGCACAATGCCGAATTAAGTTCAAGAGGTATGACTCTTCTTACTGTCTATTTTTGAACCAGTCCTGTGACACTAGTGATAGACTCCGATGCTTCACTCCAGGTTTACTGTATCCCATGGACCTTCTTATTGACGATGAAACACAGAAATTGCATCGGAATTAAATACAAAAGGCACAATGCCGACTTAAGTAAAAGAAGTCTGTCTCTTCTTACTGTCAATGATTAGAACCATTCCTGTGACACTAGTTATAGATTCCGATGCTTCACTCCAGGTTTACTGGATCCTTTGGACCTTCTTATTGACGATCAATTACAGAAATTGCATCGGAATTAATTACAAAAGGCACAATGCCGACTTAAGGACAAGAAGACTGACTCTTCTTACTGACTATGTTTTGAACCATTCCTGTGACACTAGTTATAGTTTCCGATGCTTCACTCCAGGTCTACTGTATCCCTTGGTCCTTCTTATTGACGATGAAACACAGATATTGCATCGAAATTAAATACAAAAGCCACAATGCCGACTTAAGTACAAGAAGACTGACTCTCCTTACTGACTATGTTTTGAACCATTCCTGCGACACTAGCTATAAATTCCGATGCTTCACTTCAGGTTTAATGTATCCCTCTGACCTTATTGACGATGAAACACAGAAATTGCATCGGAATTAAATACAAAAGGCACAATGCCGACTTAAGTACAAGAAGACTGACACTTCTTACTGTCTATGTTTTGAACCATACCATTGGCACTATTTATAGATTCCGATGCTTCACTCCAGGTTTACTGTATCCCTTGGACCTTCTTATTGACGATGAAACACAGAAATTGCATCGGAATTAAAGAGAAATGGCACTATGCCGACTTAAGTACAAGAAGACTGACTCTTCTGACTGACTATGTTTTGAACGATTCCTGTGACACTAGTTATAGATCCCGATGCTTCACTTCAGGTTTACTGTATCCCTTGGACCTTCTCATTGACGATGAAACACAAAAATTGCATCGGAATTAAATGCAAAAGGCAAAATGCCGACAGAAGTAGACGAAGACCGACTCTTCTTACTGTCTATGATTTGAACCATTCCTGTGACACTAGTTACAGATTCCGATGCTTCACTCCAGGTTTACTGTATCCCTTGGACCTTCTTATTGATGATGAAACACAGAAATTGCATCGGAATTAAATACAAAAGGCACAATGCCGAATTAAGTTGAAGAAGACTGACTCTTCTTACCGTCTATGATTTGAACCATTCCTGTGACACTAGTTATAGATTCCGATGCTTCACTCCAGGTTAACTGTATCCCTTGGACCTTCTTATTGACGATGAAACACAGAAATTGCATCGGAATTAATTACAAAAGGCACAATGCCGACTTAAGTACAAGAAGACTGACTCTTCTTACTGACTATGCTTTGAAGCATTCCTGTGACTCTACCTATAGATTCCGAAGCTTCACTTCAGGTTTACTGTATCCCTTGGACCATCTTATTGACGATGAAACACAGAAATTGCATCGGAATTAAATACGGAAAGGCACAATGCCGACTTAAGGACAAGAAGACTGACTCTTCTTACTGACTTTGTTTTGAACCATTCCTGTGACACTAGTTATAGATTCCGATGCTTCACTTCAGGTTTATTGTATCCCTCTGGCCTTCTTATTGACGATGAAACACAGAAATTGCATCGGAATTAAATACAAAAGGCACAATGCAGACTTAAGTACAAGAAGACTGACACTCCTTACTGACTGTGTTTTGAACCATTCCTGTGACACTAGTTATAAACTCCGATGCTTCACTTCAGGTTTACTGTATCGCTTGGACCTTCTTATTGACGATGAAACACAGAAATTGCATCGGAATTAAATACAAAATGCACAAAGCAGAATTAAGTACAAGAAGACTGACTCTTCTTACTGTCTATGTTTTGAACCATTCCTGTGACACAAGTTATAGATTCCGATGCTTCACTCCAGGTTTAATGTATCCCTCTGACCTTCTTATTGACGATGAAACACAGACACTGCATCGGAGTTAAATAGAAAAGGCACAATGCCGACTTAAGTACAAGAAGACTGACTCTTCTTACTGTCTATGTTTTGAACCATCCCTGTGACACTAGTTAATGATTCCGATGCTTCACTCCTGGTTTACTGCATCCCTTGGTCCTTCTTATTGCGATGAAACACAGAAATTGCATCGGAATTAAATACAAAAGGCACAAAGCCGACTTAAGCAAAAGAAGTCTGACTCTTCTTACTGTCTATGATTTGAACCATTCCTGTGACACTAGTTATAGATTCCAATGCATCACTCCAGATTTACTGTATCCCTTGGCCCTTCTTATTGACGATGAAACACAGAAATTGCATCGGAAATAAATACAAAAAGCACAATGCTGACTTAAGTACAAGAAGACTGACACTCCTTACTGACTATGTTTTGAACCATTCCTGTGACACTAGTTATAAACTCCGATGCTTCACTTCAGGTTTACTGTATCCTTCTGACCTTCTTATTGACGATGAAACACAATAATTGCATCGGAATTAAATACAAACGGCAGAATGCCGAATTAAGTTCAAGAAGACTGACACTTATTACTGTCTATTTTTGAACCAGTCCTGTGACACTAGTGATACACTCCGATACTTCACTCCAGGTTTACTGTATCCCGTGGACCTTCTTATTGACGATGAAACACAGAAATTGCATCGGAATTAAATACAAAAGGCACAATGCCGACTTAAGTAAAAGAAGTCTGACTCTTCTTACTGTCTATGATTTGAACGATTCCTGTGACACTAGTTATTGATTCCGATGCTTCACTCCAGGTTTACTGTATCGGTTGGACCTTCATATTGACGATGAAACACAGAAATTGCATCAGAATTAGATAGAAAATGCACAATGATGACTTAAGTACAATTAGACTGACTATTCTAACTGACTATGTTTTGAACCATTCCTGTGACACTAGTTATAGATTCCGATGCTTCACTCCAGGTTTACTGTATCCCTCGGACCTTCTTAATGACGATGAAACACAGAAATTGCATCGGAATTAATTACAAAAGGCACAATGCCGACTTAAGGACAAGAAGACTGACTCTTCTTACTGACTTTGTTTTGAACCATTTCTGTGACACTAGTTATACATTGTGATGCTTCACTTCAGGTTTATTGTATCCCTATGACCTTCTTATTGACGATGAAACACAGAAATTGGATCGGAATGAAATAGAATAGACACAATGTCGACGTAAGTACAAGAAGACTGACTCTTCTTACTGTCTATGTTTTGAACCATTCCTGTGACACTAGTTATAGATTCCGATGCTTCACTCCAGGTCTACTGTATCCCTTGGTCCTTCTTATTGACGATGAAACACAGAAATTGCATCGGAATTACATACAAAAGGCACAATGCCGACTTAAGTACAAGAAGACTGACTCTCCTTACTGACTATGTTTTGAACCATTCCTGTGACACTAGTTATAAATTCCGATGCTTCACTTCAGGTTTACTGTATCCCTTGGACCTTCTTATTGTCGATGAAACACAGAAAATGCAATGGAATTAAATACAAAAGGCACAATGCCGACTTAAGTACAAGAAGACCGACTATTCCTACTGACTATGTTTGAACCATTCCTGTGACACCCATTATAAATTCCGACGCTTCACTTGATGTTTACTCAATCCCTTGGAACCTCTTATTGACGATGAAACACAGAAATTGCATCGGAATTAAATACTAAAGGCACAATGCCGAATTATGTACAAGGAGACTGACTCTTCTTACAGACTATGATTTGAACCATTCCTGTGACACTAGCTATAGATTCCGATGCTTCACTTCAGGTTTACTGTATCCCTCTGACCTTCTTATTGACGATGAAACACAGAAATTGCATCGGAATTAAATACAAAAGGCACAATGCCGACTTAAGTACAAGAAGACTGACTCTTCTTACTATCTATGTTTTGAACCAAACCATTGACACTATTTATAGATTGCGATGCTTCACTCCAGGTTTACTGTATCCCTTGGACCTTCTTATTGACGATGAAACACAGAAATTGCATCGGAATTAAATAGAAAAGGCACTATGCCGATTTAAGTACAAGAAGACTGACTCTTCTTACTGACTATGTTTTGAACGATTCCTGTGACACTAGTTATAGATCCCGATGCTTCACTTCAGGTTTACTGTATCTCTTGGACCTTCTCATTGACGATGAAACACAAAAATTGCACCGGAATTAAATACAAAAGGCAAAATGCCGACTAAAGTACACGAAGACCGACTCTTCTCACTGTCAATGATTTGAACCATTCCTGTGACACTAGTTACAGATTCCGATGCTTCACTCCAGGTTTACTGTATCCCTTGGACCTTCTTATTGACGATGAAACACAGAAATTGCATCGGAATTAAATACAAAAGGCACAATGCCGAACTAAGTTCAAGAAGACTGACTCTTCTTACTGTCTATTTTTGAACCAGTCCTGTGACACTAGTGATAGACTCCGATGCTTCACTCCAGGTTTACTGTATCCCTTGGACCTTCTTATTGACGATGAAACACAGAAATTGCATCGGAATTAAATACAAAAGGCACAATGCCGGCTGAAGGAAAAGACGACTGACTCTTGTTACTGACTTTGTTTTGAACCATTTCTGTGACACTAGTTATAGATTCCGATGCTTCGCTTTAGGTTTATTATATCCCTCTGACATTCTGATTGACGATGAAACACAGAAATTTCATTGGAATTAAATACAAAAGGCACAATGCCGACTTAAGTACAAGAAGACTGATTCTTCTTACTGTCTATGTTTTGAACCATACCATTGACACTATTTATAGATTCCGATGCTTCACTCCAGGTTTATTGTATCCCTTGGACCTTCTTATTGACGATGAAACACAGAAATTGCATCGGAATTAAATACAAAAGGCACAATGCCGACCGACATAAGTAAAAGAAGTCTGACTCTTCTTACTGTCTATGATTCGAACCATTCCTGTGACACTAGTTATTGACTCCGATGCTTCACTCGAGGTTTACTGTTTCCTTCGGACCTTCTTGTAGACGATGAAACACAGAAATTGCATCGGAATTAATTACAAAAGGCACAATGCCGTCTTAGGGATAAGAAGGCTGACTCTTCTTACTGGCTATGTTTTGAACCATTCATGTGACACTAGCTATAGATTCCGATGCTTCACTCCAGGTTTACTGTATCCCTTGGACATTCTTATTGACGATGAAACACAGAAAATGCATCGGAATTAAATACAAAAGGCACAATTCCGACTTAAGTACAAGAAGACTGACTCTTCTGACTGTCTATGTTTTGAACCATTCCTGTGACACTAGTTATAGATTCCGATGCTTCACTCCAGGTCTACTGTATCCCTTGGTCCTTCTTATTGACGATGAAACACAGAAATTGCATCGGAATTAAATACAAAAGGCACAATGCCGAATTAAGTACAAGAAGACTGACTCTTCTTACTGTATGTGTTTTGAACCATTACTGTGACACTAGTTACAGATTCCGATGCTTCACTCCAGGTTTAGTGTATCCCTTGGACCTTCTTATTGACGATGAAACACAGAAATTGCATCGGAATTAAATAGAAAAGGCACAATGCCGAATAAACAACAGGACTGACTCTTCTTACTGACTATGCTTTGAACCATTCCTGTGACACTAGTTATCGATTCCGATGCTTCACTTCAGGATTACTGTATCCCGCTGACATTCTTATTGACGATGAAACACAGAAATTGCATCGGAATTAAATAGAAAAGGCACAATGCCGACTTAAGTACAAGAAGACTGACTCTTCTGACTGTCTGTGCTTTGAACCATCCCTGTGACACTAGTTATAGATTCCGATGCTTCACTCCAGGTCTACTGTATCCCTTGGTCCTTCTTATTGACGATGAAACACAGAAATTGCATCGGAATTAAATACAAAAGGCACAATGCCGACTTAAGTACAAGAAGACTGACTCTCCTTACCGACTATGATTTGAACAATTCCTGTGACTCTAGTTATTAATTCCGATGCTTCACTTCAGGTTTACTGTATCCCTTGGACCTTCTTATTGACGATGAAACACAGAAAATGCATCGGAATTAAATACAAAATGCACAATGCCGACTTAAGTACAAGAAGAGCGACTCTTCCTACTGACTATGTTTAAAACCATTGCTGTGACACCCATTATATATTCCGACGCTTCACTTGATGTTTACTGTATCCCTTGGAACTTCTTATTGACGATGAAACACAGAAATTGCATCAGAATTATATACTAAAGGCACAATGCCGAATTAAGGACAAGAAGACTGACTCTTCTTACTGTCAATGTTTTGAACCATTACTGTGACACTAGTTACAGATACCGATGCTTCACTCCAGGTTTACTGTATCCCTTGGACCTTCTTCTTGACGATGAAACACAGAAATTGCATCGGAATTATATACAAAAGGCACAATGCCGACTTAAGGACAAGAAGACTGACTCTTCTTACTGACTATGTTTTGAACAATTCCTGTGACACTAGCTATAGATTCCGATGCTTCACTTCAGGTTTACTGTATCCCTCTGACCTTCTTATTGACGATGAAACACAATAATTGCACCGGAATTAAATACAAAAGGCACAATGCCGACTTAAGTACAAGAAGACTGACTCTTCTTACTGTCTATGATTTGAACCATACCATTGACACTATTTATAGATTCCGATGCTTCACTCCAGGTTTACTGTATCCCTTGGACGTTCTTATTGACGATGAAACACAGAAATTGCATCGGAATTAAATAGAAAAGGCACTATGCCGACTTAAGTACAAGAAGACTGACTCTTCTTACTGACTATGTTTTGAACGATCCCTGTGACACTAGTTATAGATCCCGATGCTTCACTTCAGGTTTACTGTATCCCTTGGACCTTCTCATTGACGATGAAACACAAAAATTGCATCGGAATTAAATACAAAAGGCAAAATGCCGATGAAGTACACGAAGACCGACTCTTCTTACTGTCTATGATTTGAACCATTCCTGTGACACTAGTTACAGATTCCGATGCTTCACTCCAGATTTACTGTATCCCTTGGACCTTCTTATTGACGATGATACACAGAAATTGCATCGGAATTGAATACAAAAGGCACAACGCCGACTTAAGTACAAGAAGACTAACTCTTCTTACTGACTATGATTTGAACCATTCCTGTGACACTAGTTATAGATTCCGATGCTTCACTTCAGGTTTATTGTATCTTTCTGACCCTCTTATTGATGATGAAACACAGAAATTGCATCGGAATTAAATACAAACGGCGCAATGCCGAATTAAGTTTAAGAAGACTGACACTTCTTACTGTCTATTTTTGAACCAGTCCTGTGACACTAGTGATACACTCCGATACTTCACTCCAGGCTTACTGTATCCCGTGGACCTTCTTATTGACGATGAAACACAGAAATTGCATCGGAATTAAATACAAAAGGCACAATGCCGACTTAAGTAAAAGAAGTCTGACTCTTCTTACTGTCTATGATTTGAACCATTCCTGTGACACTAGTTATTGATTCCGATGCTTCACTCCAGGTTTACTGTATCGGTTGGACCTTCATATTGACGATGAAACACAGAAATTGCATCAGAATTAGATAGAAAATGCACAATGATGACTTAAGTACAATTAGACTGACTATTCTTACTGACTATGTTTTGAACCATTCCTGTGACACTAGTTATAGATTCCGATGCTTCACTCCAGGTTTACTGTATCCCTCGGACCTTCTTAATGACGATGAAACACAGAAATTTCATCGGAATTAATTACAAAAGGCACAATGCCGACTTAAGGACAAGAAGACTGACTCTTCTTACTGACTTTGTTTTGAACCATTCCTGTGACACTAGTCATACATTGCGATGCTTCTCTTCAGGTTTATTGTATCCCTCTGACCTTCTTATTGACGATGAAACACAGAAATTGCATCGGAATGAAATAGAATAGACACAATGTCGACGTAAGTACAAGAAGACTGACTCTTCTTACTGTCTATGTTTTGAACCTTTCCTGTGACACTAGTTATAGATTCCGATGCTTCACTCCAGGTCTACTGTATCCCTTGGTCCTTCTTATTGACGATGAAACACAGAAATTGCATCGGAATTAAATACAAAAGGCACAATGCCGACTTAAGTACAAGAAGACTGACTCTCCTTACTGACTATGCTTTGAACCATTCCAGTGACACTAGTTATAAATTCCGATGCTTCACTTCAGGTTTACTGTATCCCTTGGACCTTCTTATTGACGATGAAACACAGAAAATGGATCGGAAATAAAAACAAAAGGCACAATGCCGACTTAAGTTCAAGAAGACCGACTCTTCCTACTGACTATGTTTTGAACCATTCCTGTGACACCCGTTATAGATTCCGACGCTTCACTTGATGTTTACTGTATCCCTTGGAACTTCTTATTGACGATGAAACACAGAAATTGCATCGGAGTTAAATACTAAAGGCACAATGCCGAATTAAGTACAAGAAGACTGACTCTTCTTACTGTATATGTTTTGAACCATTACTGTGACACTAGTTACAGATTCCGATGCTTCACTCCAGGTTTACCGTATCCCTTGGACCTTCTTATTGACGATGAAACACAGAAATTGCATCGGAATTATATACAAAAGGCACATTGCGGACTTAAGGACAAGAAGACTGACTCTTCTTACTGACTATGTTTTAAACCATTCCTGTGACACTAGCTATAGATTCCGACGCTTCACTTCAGGTTTACTGTATCCCTCTGACCTTCTTATTGACAATGAAACACAGAAATTGCATCGGAATTAAATACAAAATGCACAATGCCGACTTAGGTACAAGAAGACTGACTCTTCTTACTGTCTATGTTTTGAACCATACCATTGACACTATTTATAGATTCCGATGCTTCACTCCAGGTTTACTGTATCCCTCGGACCTTCTCATTGACGATGAAACACAAAAATTGCATCGCAATTAAATACAAAAGGCAAAATGCCGACTGAAGTACACGAAGACCGACTCTTCTTACTGTCTATGATTTGAACCATTCCTGTGACACTAGTTATGGATTCCGATGCTTCACTTCAGGTTTACTGTATCCAATGGACCTTCTTATTGACGATGAAACACAGAAAATGGATCGGAAATAAAAACAAAAGGCACAATGCCGACTTAAGTTCAAGAAGACCGACTCTTCCTACTGACTATGTTTTGAACCATTCCTGTGACACCCGTTATAGATTCCGACGCTTCACTTGATGTTTACTGTATCCCTTGGAACTTCTTATTGACGATGAAACACAGAAATTGCATCGGAGTTAAATACTAAAGGCACAATGCCGAATTAAGTACAAGAAGACTGACTCTTCTTACTGTATATGTTTTGAACCATTACTGTGACACTAGTTACAGATTCCGATGCTTCACTCCAGGTTTACTGTATCCCGTGGACCTTCTTATTGACGATGAAACACAGAAATTGCATCGGAATTAAATACAAAAGGCAAAATGCCGACTGAAGTACACGAAGACCGACTCTTCTTACAGTCTATGATTTGAACCATTCCTGTGACACTAGTTACAGATTCCGATGCTTCACTGCAGGTTTACTGTATCCCTTGGACCTTCTTATTGACGATGATACACAGAAATTGCATCGGAATTAAATACAAAAGGCACAACGCCGACTTAAGTACAAGAAGACTAACTCTTCTTACTGACTATGTTTTGAACCATTCCTGTGACACTAGTTATGGATTCCGATGCTTCACTTCAGGTTTACTGTATCCCTCTGACCTTCTTATTGATGACGAAACACTGAAATTGCATCGGAATTAAATACAAAAGGCACAATGCCGAATTAAGTTCAAGAAGAATGACTCTTCTTACTGTCTATTTTTGAACCAGTCCTGTGACACTAGTGATAGACTCCGATGCTTCACTCCAGGTTTACTGTATCCCTTGGACCTTCTTATTGACGATGAAACACAGAAATTGCATCGGAATTAATTACAAAAGGCACAATGCCGACTTAAGTAAAAGAAGTCTGTCTCTTCTTACTGTCAATGATTTGAACCATTCCTGTGACACTACTTATAGAATCCGATGCTTCACTCCAGGTTTACTGTATCCCTTGGACCTTCTTATTGACGATGAATTACAGAAATTGCATCGGAATTAATTACAAAAGGCACAATGCCGACTTAAGGACAAGAAGACTGACTCTTCTTACTGACTATGTTTTGAACCATTCCTGTGACACTAGTTATAGTTTCCGATGTTTCACTCCAGGTCTACTGTATCCCTTGGTCCTTCTTATTGACGATGAAACACAGATATTGCATCGAAATTAAATACAAAAGGCACAATGCCGACTTAAGTACAAGAAGACTGACTCTCCTTACTGACTATGTTTTGAACCATTCCTGTGACACTAGCTATAAATTCCGATGCTTCACTTCAGGTTTAATGTATCCCTCTGACCTTATTGACGATGAAACACAGAAATTGCATCGGAATTAAATACAAAAGGCACAATGCCGACTTAAGTACAAGAAGACTGACACTTCTTGCTGTCTATGTTTTGAACCATACCATTGACACTATTTATAGATTCCGATGCTTCACTCCAGGTTTACTGTATCCCTTGGACCTTCTTATTGACGATGAAACACAGAAATTGCATCGGAATTAAAGAGAAATGGCACTATGCCGACTTAAGTACAAGAAGACTGACTCTTCTTACTGACTATGTTTTGAACGATTCCTGTGACACTAGTTATAGATCCCGATGCTTCACTTCAGGTTTACTGTATCCCTTGGACCTTCTCATTGACGATGAAACACAAAAATTGCATCGGAATTAAATGCAAAAGGCAAAATGCCGACAGAAGTACACGAAGACCGACTCTTCTTACTGTCTATGATTTGAACCATTCCTGTGACACTAGTTACAGCTTCCGATGCTTCACTCCAGGTTTACTGTATCCCTTGGACCTTCTTATTGACGATGCTACACAGAAATTGCATCGGAATTAAATACAAAAGGCACAACGCCGACCTACGTACAAGAAGACTAACTCTTCTTACTGACTTTGTTTTGAACCATTCCTGTGACACTACTTTGGATTCCGATGCTTCACTTCAGGTTTACTGTATCCCTCTGACCTTCTTATTGACGATGAAACACAGAAATTGCATCGGAATTAAATACAAAAGGCACAATGCCGAATTAAGTTCAAGAAGACTGACTCTTCTTACCGTCTATGATTTGAACCATTCCTGTGACACTAGTTATAGATTCCGATGCTTCACTCCAGGTTAACTGTATCCCTTGGACCTTCTTATTGACGACGAAACACAGAAATTGCATCGGAATTAATTACAAAAGGCACAATGCCGACTTAAGTACAAGAAGACTGACTCTTCTTACTGACTGTGCTTTGAAGCATTCCTGTGACTCTACCTATAGATTCCGAAGCTTCACTTCAGGTTTACCGTATCCCTTGGACCTTCTTATTGACGATGAAACACAGAAATTACATCGGAATTAAATACGGAAAGGCACAATGCCGACTTAAGGACAAGAAGACTGACTCTTCTTACTGACATTGTTTTGAACCATTCCTGTGACACTAGTTATAGATCCGATGCTTCACTTCAGGTTTATTGTATCCCTCTGGCCTTCTTATTGACGATGAAACACAGAAATTGCATCGGAATTAAATACAAAAGGCACAATGCAGACTTAAGTACAAGAAGACTGACACTCCTTACTGACTGTGTTTAGAACCATTCCTGTGACACTAGTTATAAACTCCGATGCTTCACTTCAGGTTTACTGTATCGCTTGGACCTTCTTATTGACGATGAAACACAGAAATTGCATCGGAATTAAATACAAAATGCACAAAGCAGAATTAAGTACAAGAAGACTGACTCTTCTTACTGTCTATGTTTTGAACCATTCCTGTGACACCCGTTATATATTCCGACACTTCACTTGATGTTTACTGTATCCCTTGGAACTTCTTATAGACGATGAAACACAGAAATTGCATCGGAATTAAATACGGAAAGGCACAATGCCGACTTAAGGACAAGAAGACTGACTCTTCTTACTGACTTTGTTTTGAACCATTCCTGTGACACTAGTTATAGATTCCGATGCTTCACTCCAGGTTTACTGCATCCCTTGGTCCTTCTTATTGCGATGAAACACAGAAATTGCATCGGAATTAAATACAAAAGGCACAACGCCGACTTAAGTACAAGAAGACTAACTCTTCTTACTGACTATGATTTAAACCATTCCTGTGACACTAGCTATAGATTCCGATGCTTCACTTCAGGTTTACTGTATCCCTCTGACCTTCTTATTGACGATGAAACACAGAAATTGCATCGGAATTAAATACAAAATGCACAATGCCGACTTAAGTACAAGAAGACTGACTCTTCTTACTGTCTATGTTTTGAACCATACCATTGACACTATTTATAGATTCCGATGCTTCACTCCAGGTTTACTGTATCCCTCGGACCTTCTCATTGACGATGAAACACAAAAATTGCATCGCAATTAAATACAAAAGGCAAAATGCCGACTGAAGTACACGAAGACCGACTCTTCATACTGTCTATGATTTGAACCATTCCTGTGACACTAGTTACAGATTCCGATGCTTCACTCCAGGTTTACTGTATCCCTTGGACCTTCTTATTGACGATGATACACAGAAATTGCATCGGAATTAAATACAAAAGGCACAACGCCGACTTAAGTACAAGAAGACTAACTCTTCTTACTGACTATGTTTTGAACCATTCCTGTGACACTAGTTATGGATTCCGATGCTTCACTTCAGGTTTACTGTATCCCTCTGACCTTCTTATTGATGACGAAACACTGAAATTGCATCGGAATTAAATACAAAAGGCACAATGCCGAATTAAGTTCAAGAAGAATGACTCTTCTTACTGTCTATTTTTGAACCAGTCCTGTGACACTAGTGATAGACTCCTATGCTTCACTCCAGGTGTACTGTATCCCTTGGACCTTCTTATTGACGATGCTACACAGAAATTGCATCGGAATTAAATACAAAAGGCACAACGCCGACCTACGTACAAGAAGACTAACTCTTCTTACTGACTTTGTTTTGAACCATTCCTGTGACACTAGTTTAATTCCGATGCTTCACTTCAGGTTTACTGTATCCCTCTGACCTTCTTATTGACGATGAAACACAGAAATTGCATCGGAATTAAATACAAAAGGCACAATGCCGAATTAAGTTCAAGAAGACTGACTCTTCTTACCATCTATGGTTTGAACCATTCCTGTGACACTAGTTATAGATTCCGATGCTTCACTCCAGGTTAACTGTATCCCTTGGACCTTCTTATTGACGATGAAACACAGAAATTGCATCGGAATTAATTACAAAAGGCACAATGCCGACTTAAGTACAAGAAGACTGACTCTTCTTACTGACTGTGCTTTGAAGCATTCCTGTGACTCTACCTATAGATTCCGAAGCTTCACTTCAGGTTTACTGTATCCCTTGGACCTTCTTATTGACGATTAAACACAGAAATTGTATCGGAATTAAATACGGAAAGGCACAATGCCGACTTAAGGACAAGAAGACTGACTCTTCTTACTGACTTTGTTTTGAACCATTCCTGTGACACTAGTTATAGATTCCGATGCTTCACTTCAGGTTTATTGTATCCCTCTGGCCTTCTTATTGACGATGAAACACAGAAATTGCATCGGAATTAAATACAAAAGGCACAATGCAGACTTAAGTACAAGAAGACTGACACTCCTTACTGACTGTGTTTTGAACCATTCCTGTGACACTAGTTATAAACTCCGATGCTTCACTTCAGGTTCACTGTATCGCTTGGACCTTCTTATTGACGATGAAACACAGAAACTGCATCGGAATTAAATACAAAATGCACAAAGCAGAATTAAGTACAAGAAGACTGACTCTTCTTACTGTCTATGTTTTGAACCATTCCTGTGACACTAGTTATAAATTCCGATTCTTCAATTCAGGTTTACAGTATCCCTTGGACCATCGTATTGACGATGAAACACAGAAAATGCATCGGAATTAAATACAAAAGGCACAATGCCGACTTAAGTACATGAAGACCGACTCTTCCTACTGACTATGTTTTGAACCATTCCTGTGACACCCGTTACAAATTCCGATGCTTCACTTGAGGTTTACTGTATCCCTTGGACCTACTTATTGACGATGATACACAGAAATTGCATCGGAATTAAATACAAAACGCACAATGCCGACTTAAGTACAAGAAGACTGACTCTTCTTACTGTCTATGTTTTGAACCATCCCTGTGACACTAGTTAATGATTACGATGCTTCACTCCAGGTTTACTGTATCCCTTGGACCTTCTTATTGACGATGAAACACAGAAATTGCATCGTAATTAAATACAATAGGCAGAATGCCGACTTAAGGACAAGAAGACGGACTCTTCTTACTGACTATGTTTGAACCATTCCTGTGACACTAGCTATAGATTCTGATGCTTCACTTCTGGTTTACTGTATCCCTCTGACCTTCTAAATGACTATGAAACACAGAAATTGCATCGGAATTAAATACAAAAGGCACAAAGCCGACTTAAGCAAAAGAAGTCTGACTCTTCTTACTGTCTATGATTTGAACCATTCCTGTGACACTTGTTATAGATTCCGATGCATCACTCCAGATTTACTGTATCCCTTGGCAATTCTTATTGACGATGAAACACAGAAATTGCATCGGAAATAAATACAAAAAGCACAATGCTGACTTAAGTACAAGAAGGCTGACACTCCTTACTGACTATGTTTTGAACCATTCCTGTGACACTAGTTATAAACTCCGATGCTTCACTTCAGGTTTACTGTATCGCTTGGACCTTCTTATTGACGATGAAACACAGAAATTGCATCAGAATTAAATACAAAATGCACAAAGCAGAATTAAGTACAAGAAGACTTACTCCTCTTACTGTCTATGCTTTGAACCATTCCTGTGACACTAGTTATAGATTCCGATGCTTCACTCCAGGTTTACTGTATCCCTTGGACCGTCTTATTGATGATGAAACACAGAAATTGCACCGGAATTAAATACAAAAGGCACAATGGCCACTTAAGGACAAGAAGACTGACACTTCTTACTGACTTTGTTTTGAACCATTCCTGTGACACTAGTTATAGATTCCGATGCTTCACTTCAGGTTTATTGTATCCCTCTGACTTTCATATTGACGATGAAACACAGAAATTGCATCGGAATTAAATAGAAAAGGCACAATGCCGACTTAAGTACAAGAAGACCGACTCTTCCTACTGACTATGTTTTGAACCATTCCTGTGACACCCGTTATAGATTCCGATGCTTCACTTGAGGTTTACTGTATCCCTTGGACCTACTTATTGACGATGATACACAGAAATTGCATCGGAATTAAATACAAAACGCACAATGCCGACTTAAGTACAAGAAGACTGACTCTTCTTACTGTCTATGATTGAACCATTCCTGTGACACTAGTTATAGATTCCGATGCTGCTCTCCAGGATTACTGTATCCCTTGGACCTTCTTATTCACGAAGAAACACTGAAATTGCATCGGAATTAAATAAAAAAGGCACAATGCCGACTTAAGGACAAGAAGACTGACTCTTCTTACTGACTATGTTTTGAACCATTCCTGTGACACTAGCTATACATTCCGATGCTTTATTTCAGGTTTACTGTATCCCTCTGACCTTCTTATTGACGATGAAACACAGAAATTGCATCGCAATTAAATACAAAAGTCACAATGCCGAATTAAGTTCAAGATGAGTGACTCTATTTACTATCTATTTTTGAACCAGTCCTGTGACACTAGTTATAGACTCCGATGCTTCACTCCAGGTTTACTGTATCCCTCGGACATTCTTATTGACGATGAAACACAGAAATTGCATCGGAATTAAATACAAAAGGTACAATGCCGACCTAAGTAAAAGACGTCTGACTCTTCTTACTGTCTATGATTTGAACCATTCCTGTGACACTAGTTATAGATTCCGATGCTTCACTCCAGGTTTACTGTATCGGTTGGACCTTCATATTGACGATGAAACACAGAAATTGCATCAGAATTAAATAGAAAATGCACAATGATGACTTAAGTACAATAAGACTGACTATTCTTACTGACTATGTTTGAACCATTCCTGTGACACTAGTTATAGATTCTGATGCTTCACACAAGGTTTACTGTATCCCATGGACCTTCTTATTGACGATGAAACACAGAAGTTGCAGCGGAATTAATTACAAAAGGCACAATGCCGACTTAAGGACAAGAAGACTGACTCTTTTTACTGACTATGTTTTGAACCATTCCTGTGACACTAGTTTTGGATTCCGATGCTTCACTTCAGGTTTATTGTATCCCTCTGACCTTCTTATTGACGATGAAACACAGAAATTGCATCGGAATTAAATAGAAAAGGCACAATGTCGACGTTAGTACAAGAAGACTGACTCTTCTTAGTGACTATGTTTTGAACCATTCCATTGACACTAGTTATAGATACCGATGCTTCACTCCAGGTTTACTGTATCCCTTGGACCTTCGTATTGACGATGAAACACAGAAATTGCATCGGAAGTAAATAGAAAAGGCACAATGCCGACTTAAGTACAAGACGACTGACTCTTCTTACTGACTATGTTTTGAACAATTCTTGTGACACTAGTTATAGATCCGATGCTTCACTTCAGGTGTACTGTATACCTTGGACCTTCTTATTGACGATGAATTACAGAAATAGCATCGGAATTAAATACAAACGGCACAATGCCGACTTAAGGTCAAGAAGACTGACTCCTCTTACTGACTTTGTTTTGAACCATTCCTGTGACACCAGTTGTAGATTCCGATGCTTCACTTCAGGTTTATTGTATCCCTCTGACATTCTTATTGACGATGAAACACAGAAATTTCATCGGAATTAATTAGAAAAGGCACAATGACGACGTAAGTACAAGAAGACTGACTCTTCTTACTGTCTATGTTTTGAACCATTCCTGTGACACTAGTTATAGATTCCGATGCTTCACTCCAGGTTTATTATATCCCTTGGACCTTCTTATTGACGATGAAACACAGAAATTGCATCGGAATTAAACAGAAAAGGCACAATGCCGACTTAAGTACAAGAAGACGGACTCTTCTTACTGACTATGTTTTGAACCATTCCATTGACACTCGTTATAGATTCCCATGCTTCACTCCAGGTTTACTGTATCCCTTGGACCTTCTTATTGACGATAAAACACAGAAATTGCATCGGAATTAAATAGAAAAGGCACAATGCCGACTTAAGTACAAGAAGACTGACTCTTCTTATTGACTATGTTTTGAACCATTCCTGTGACACTAGTTAGAGATCCGATGCTTCACTTCAGGTTTACTGTATACCTTGGACCTTCTTATTGACGATGAAACACAGAAATAGCATCGGAATTAAATACAAAAGGCACAATGCCGACTTACGGACAAGAAGACTGACTCTTCTTACTGACTTTGTTTTGAACCATTCCGGTGACACTAGTTATAGATTCCGATGTTTCAGGTTTATTGTATCCCTCTGACCTTCCTATTGACGATGAAAGACAGAATTTGAACGGAATTCAATAGAAAAGGCACAATGCCGACTTATGTACATGAAGACTGACTCTTCTTACTGACTATGATTTGAACCATGCCTGTGACACTAGTTATAGATCCGATGCTTCACTCCAGGTTTACTGTATCACTTGGACCTTCGTATTGACGATGAAACACAGAAATTGCATCGGTATTAAATACAAAAGGCACAATGCCAACTTAAGTACAAGAAGACTGACTCTTCTAACTGTCTATGTTTTGAACCATCCCTGTGACACTAATTACAGATTCCGATGCTTCACTCCAGGTTTACTGTATCCCTTGGTCCCTCTTATTGACGATGAAACACAGAAATTGCATCGGAATTAAACACAAAAGGCACAATGCCGACTTAAGTATAAGAAGACTGACTCTCCTTACTGACTATTTTTGAACCATTCCTGTGACACTACTTATAAATTCCGATGCTTCACTTCAGGTTTACTGTATCCCTTGGTCCATCTTATTGACGATGAAACACAGAAATTACATCGGAATTAAATACAAAAGGCACAATGCCGAATTAAGTTCAAGAAGACTGACTCTTCTTACTGTCTATTTTTGAACCAGTCCTGTTACACTAGTTAAAGACTCCGATGCTTCACTCCAGGTTTACGGTATCCCTTGGACCTTCTTATTGACGATGAAACACAGAAATTGCACCAGAATTAAATATAATAGGCACAATGCCGACTTAAGTAAAAGAAGTCTGACTCTTCTTACTGTCTATGATTTGAACCATTCCTGTGACACTAGTTATAGACTCCAATGATTTACTTCAGGATTACTGTGTCCCTCTGACCTTCTTATTGACGATGAAACACAGAAATTGCATCGGAATTAAATACAAAAGGCACAATGCCGACTTAAGTACAGAAGACCGAATCTTCCTACTGACTATGTTTTGAACCATTCCTGTGACATTAGTTATAAATCCAATGCTTCACTTCAGGTTTACTGTATCCCTTGGACCTTCTTATTGACGATGAAACACAGAAAATGCATCGGAATTAAATACAAAAGGCACAATGCCGACTTATGTACATGAAGACCGACTCTTCCTACTGACTATGCTTTGAAACATTCCTGTGACACCCGTTATAGATTCCGATGCATCACTTGAGGTTTACTGTATCCCTTGGACCTTCTTATTGACGATGAAACACAGAAATTGCATCGGAATTAAATTCAAAAGGCACAATGCCGAATTAAGTACAAGAAGACTGACTCTTTTTACTGTCTATGTTTTGAACCATTCCTGTGACACTAGTTATAGATTCCGATGCTTCACTCCTGGTTTACTGTATCCCTTGGACCCTCTTACTGACGATGAAACACAGAAAATGCATCGGAATGAAATACAAAAGGCACAATGCCGACTTAAGTACAAGAAGACCGAATCTTCCTGCTGACTATGTTTTGAACCATTCCTGTGACACTAGTTATAGATTCCGATTCTTCACTCCAGGTTTGCTGTATCCCTTGGACCTTCTCATTGACGATGAAACACAGAAATTGCATCGGAATTATATACAAAAGGCACAATGCCGACTTAAGTACAAGAAGACTGACTCTTCTTACTGACTATGTTTTGAAGCATTCCTGTGACACCAGTTATAAATTCCGATGCTTCACTTCAGGTTTACTGTATCCTTTGGAACATCATATTGACGATGAAACACAGAAAATGCATCGGAAATAAATACAAAAGGCACAGTGCAGAATTAAGTACAAGGAGACTGACTCTTCTTACTGTCTATGTTTTGAACCATTCCTGTGACACTAGCTATAGATTCCGATGCATCACTGCAGGATTACTGTACCCCTCTTACCTTCTTATTGACGACGAAACACAGAAATTGCATCGGAATTAAATACAAAAGGCACAATGCCGACTTAAGTACAAGAAGACTGACTCTTGTTACTGTCTATGATTTGAACCACTCCATTGATACTAGTTATAGATTCCGATGCTTCACTCCAGGTTTACTGTATCCCTTGGACCTTGTTATTGACGATGAAACACAGAAATTGCATCGGAATTAAATAGAAAAGGTGCAATGCCGACTTAAGTACAAGAAGACTGACTCTTCTTACTGACTTAGTTTTGAACCATTCCTGTGACACTAGTTATAGATTCCGATGCTTCAGGTTTATTGTATCCCTCTGACCTTCTTATTGACAATGAAACACAGAAATTGCACCGGAATTAAATACAAAAGGCACAATGCCGCTTTAACAAAAAGAAGTCTGACTCTTTTTACTGTCTATGATTTGAACCATTCCTGTGACACTAGTTATAGATTCCGATGCTTCACTCCAGGTTTACTGTATCCCTTGGACCTTCATATTGACGATGAAACACAGAAATTGCATCAGAATTAAATAAGAAATGCACCATGATGACTTAAGAACAATAAGACTGAATATTCTTACTGTCTATGTTTTGAACCATTCCTGTGACACTAGCTATAGATTCCGATGTGTTCACTTCAGGTTTCAGGTTTACTGTACCCCTCTGACCTTCTTATTGACGATGAAACACAGAAATTGCATCGGAATTAAATACAAAAGGCACAAAGCAGAATTAAATACAAGAAGACTGACTCTTCTTACTGTCTATGTTTTGAACCATACCTGTGACACTAGCTTTAGATTCCGAAGTTTCACTTCAGGTTTACTGTATCCCTTGGACCTTCTTATAGACGATGAATTAGAGAAATTGCATCGGATTTAAATAGAAAGGGCACAATGTCGACGTAAGTAAAAGAAGACTGACTCTTCTTACTGTCTATGTTTTGAACCATTCCTGTGACACTAGTTATAGATTCCGAAGCTTCACTCCGGGTTTACTATATCCCTTGGACCTCTTATTGACGATGAAACACAGAAATTGCATCGGAAATAAATACAAAAGGCACAATGCCGACTTAAGTACAAGAAGACTGACTCTTCTTACTGTCTATGATTTGAACCATTCCATTGATACTAGTTATAGATTCCGATGCTTCACTCCAGGTTTACTGTATCCCTTGGACCTTGTTATTGACGATGAAACACAGAAATTGCATCGGAATTAAATAGAAAAGGTACAATGCCGACTTAAGTACAAGAAGACTGACTCTTCTTACTCACTATGATTTGAACCATTCCTGTGACACTAGTTATAGATTCCGATGCTTCACCTCAGGTTTACTGTATCCCTGGACCATCTTATTGATGACGAAACACAGAAATTGCATCGGAATTAAATACAAAAGGCACAATGCCGACTTAAGGACAAGAAGACTGACTCTTCTTACTGACTTTGTTTTGAACCATTCCTGTGACCCTAGTTATAGATTCCGATGCTTCAGGTTTATTGTATCCCTCTGACCTTCTTATTGACGATAAAACACAGAAATTCCACCGGAATTAAATACAAGAGGCACAATGCCGACTTAAGAAAAAGAAGTCTGACTCTTCTTACTGTCTATGATTTGAACCATTCCTGTGACACTAGTTATAGATTCCGATGCATCACTCCAGGTTTACTGTATCCCTTGGACCTTCATATTGACGATGAAACACAGATATTGCATCAGAATTAAATAGAAAATGCACAATGATGACTTAAGTACAATAAGACTGAATATTCTTACTGACTATGTTTTGAACCATTCCTGTGACACTAGTTATAGATTCCGATGCTTCACTTCAGGATTACTGTATCCCTCTGACCTACTTATTGACGATGAAACACAGAAATTGCATCGGAGTTAAATACAAAAGGCACAATGCCGACTTAAGTACAAGAAGACTGACTCTTCTTACTGTCTGTGATTTGAACCATTCCTGTGACACTAGTTATAAATTCCGATGCTTCACTTCAGGTTTACTGTATCCCTTGGACCTTCTTATTGATGATGAAACACAGAAATTGCATCGGAATTAAATACAAAAGGCACAAAGCAGAATTAAGTACAAGAAGACTGACTCTACTTACTGTCTATGTTTTGAACCATTCCTGTGACACTAGCCATAGATTCCGATGCTTCACTTCAGGTTTACTGTACCCCTCTGACCTTCTTATTGACGATGAAACACAGAAATTGCATCGGAATTAAATACAAAAGGCACAAAGCAGAATTAAGTACAAGAAGACTGACTCTTCTTACTGTCTATGTTTTGAACCATTCCTGTGACACTAGCTTTAGATTCCGAAGCTTCACTTCAGGTTTACTGTATCCCTTGGACCTTCTTATAGACGATGAATTACAGAAATTGCATCGGATTTAAATAGAAAGGGCACAATGTCGACGTAAGTACAAGAAGACTGACTCTTCTTACTGTCTATGTTTTGAACCATTCCTGTGACACTAGTTATAGATTCCGATGCTTCACTCCAGGTTTACCATATCCCTTGGACCTCTTATTGACGATGAAACACAGAAATTGCATCGGAAATAAATACAAAAGGCACAATGCCGACTTAAGTACAAGAACACTGACTATTCTTACTGACTATGTTTTGAACCATTCCTGTGACACTAGTTATAGATCCGATGCTACACTTCAGGTTTACTGTATACCTTGGAACTTCTTATAGACGATGAATTACAGAAATTGCATCGGAATGAAATAGAAAGGGCACAATGTCGACGTAAGTACAAGAAGACTGACTCTTCTTACTGACTATGATTTGAACCATTCCTGTGACACTAGCTATAGATTCCGATGCTTCACTTCAGGTTTACTGTACCCCTCTGACCTTCTTATTGCCGATGAAACACAGAAATTGCATCGGAATTAAATACAAAAGGCACAAAGCAGAATTAAGTACAAGAAGACTGACTCTTCTTACTGTCTATGTTTTGAACCATTCCTGTGACACTAGCTTTAGATTCCGAAGCTTCACTTCAGGTTTACTGTATCCCTTGGACCATCTTATAGACGATGAATTACAGAAATTGCATCGGATTTAAATAGAAAGGGCACAATGTCGACGTAAGTACAAGAAGACTGACTCTTCTTACTGTCTATGTTTTGAACCATTCCTGTGACACTAGTTATAGTTTCCGATGCTTCACTCCAGGTTTACCATATCCCTTGGACCTCTTATTGACGATGAAACACAGAAATTGCATCGGAATTAAATACAAAAGGCACAAAGCAGAATTAAGTACAAGAAGACTGACTCTACTTACTGTCTATGTTTTGAACCATTCCTGTGACACTAGCTATAGATTCCGATGTGTTCACTTCAGGTTTCAGGTTTACTGTACCCCTCTGACCTTCTTATTGACGATGAAACACAGAAATTGCATCGGAATTAAATACAAAAGGCACAAAGCAGAATTAAGTACAAGAAGACTGACTCTTCTTACTGTCTATGTTTTGAACCATTCCTGTGACACTAGCTTTAGATTCCGAAGTTTCACTTCAGGTTTACTGTATCCCTTGGACCTTCTTATTGACGATGAATTAGAGAAATTGCATCGGATTTAAATAGAAAGGGCACAATGTCGACGTAAGTAAAAGAAGACTGACTCTTCTTACTGTCTATTTTTTGAACCATTCCTGTGACACTAGTTATAGATTCCGAAGCTTCACTACAGGTTTACTATATCCCTTGGACCTCTTATTGACGATGAAACACAGAAATTGCATCGGAATATAAATACAAAAGGCACAATGCCGACTTAAGTACAAGAAGACTGACTCTTCTTACTGTCTATGATTTGAACCATTCCATTGATACTAGTTATAGATTCCGATGCTTCACTCCAGGTTTACTGTATCCCTTGGACCTTGTTATTGACGATAAAACACAGAAATTGCATCGGAATTAAATAGAAAAGGTACAATGCCGACTTAAGTACAAGAAGACTGACTCTTCTTACTCACTATGTTTTGAACCATTCAAGTGACACTAGTTATAGATTCCGATGCTTCACCTCAGGTTTACTGTATCCCTGGACCTTCTTATTGACGACGAAACACAGAAATTGCATCGGAATTAAATACAAAAGGCAAAATGCCGACTTAAGTACACAAAGACTGACTCTTCTTACTGTCTATGTTTGAACCATTCCTGTGACACTAGTTATAGATTCCGATGCTACACTCCAGGTTTACTGTATCCCTTGGACCTTCTTATTGACGATGAAACACAGAAATTGCATCGGAATTAAATACAAAAGGCACAATGCCGACTTAAGGACAAGAAGACTGACTCTTCTTACTGACTTTGTTTTGAACCATTCCTGTGACCCTAGTTATAGATTCCGATGCTTCAGGTTTATTGTATCCCTCTGACCTTCTTATTGACGATGAAACACAGAAATTGCACCGGAATTAAATACAAGAGGCACAATGCGGACTTAAGAAAAAGAAGTCTGACTCTTCTTACTGTCTATGATTTGAACCATTCCTGTGACACTAGTTATAGATTCCGATGCTTCACTCCAGGTTTACTGTATCCCTTGGACCTTCATATTGACGATGAAACACAGATATTGCATCAGAATTAAATAGAAAATGCACAATGATGACTTAAGTACAATAAGACTGAATATTCTTACTGACTATGTTTTGAACCACTCCTGTGACACTAGTTATAGATTCCGATTCTTCACTTCAGGATTACTGTATCCCTCTGACCTACTTATTGACGATGAAACACAGAAATTGCATCGGAGTTAAATACAAAAGACACAATGCCGACTTAAGTACAAGAAGACTGACTCTTCTTACTGTCTGTGATTTGAACCATTCCTGTGACACTAGTTATAAATTCCGATGCTTCACTTCAGGTTTACTATATCCCTTTGGACCTTCTTATTGATGATGAAACACAGAAATTGCATCGGAATTAAATACAAAAGGCACAAAGCAGAATTAAGTACAAGAAGACTGACTCTACTTACTGTCTATGTTTTGAACCATTCCTGTGACACTAGCTATAGATTCCGATGCTTCACTTCAGGTTTACTGTACCCCTCTGACCTTCTTATTGACGATGAAACACAGAAATTGCATCGGAATTAAATACAAAAGGCACAAAGCAGAATTAAGTACAAGAAGACTGACTCTTCTTACTGTCTATGTTTTGAACCATTCCTGTGACACTAGCTTTAGATTCCGAAGCATCACTTCAGGTTTACTGTATCCCTTGGACCTTCTTATAGACGATGAATTACAGAAATTGCATCGGATTTAAATAGAAAGGGCACAATGTCGACGTAAGTACAAGAAGACTGACTCTTCTTACTGTCTATGTTTTGAACCATTCCTGTGAAACTAGTTATAGATTCCGATGCTTCACTCCAGGTTTACCATATCCCTTGGACCTCTTATTGACGATGAAACACAGAAATTGCATCGGAAATAAATACAAAAGGCACAATGCCGACTTAAGTACAAGAACACTGACTATTCTAACTGACTATGTTTTGAACCATTCCATTGACACTAGTTATAGATTCCGATGCTTCACTCCATGATTACTGTATCCCTTGGACCTTCTTATTGACGATGAAACACAGAAATTGCATCGGACTGAAATAGAAAAGGCACAATGCCGACATAAGTACAAGAAGACTGACTCTTCTTACTGACTATGTTTTGAACCATTCCTGTGACACTAGTTATAGATTCCGATGCTACACTCCAGGTTTACTGTATCCCTTGGACCTTCTTATTGACGATGAAACACAGAAATTGCATCGGAATTAAATACAAAAGGCACAATGCCGACTTAAGGACAAGAAGACTGACTCTTCTTACTGACTTTGTTTTGAACCATTCCTGTGACACTAGTTATAGATTCCGATGCTTCAGGTTCATTGTATCCCTCTGACCTTCTTATTGACGATGAAACACAGAAATTGCACCGGAATTAAATACAAAAGGCACAATGCCGACTTAAGAAAAATAAGTCTGACTCTTCTTACTGTCTATGGTTTGTACCATTCCTGTGACACTAGTTATAGATTCCGATGCTTCACTCCAGGTTTACTGTATCCCTTGGACCTTCATATTGACGATGAAACACAGAAATTGCATCAGAATTAAATAAAAAATGCACAATGATGACTTAAGAACAATAAGACTGAATATTCTTACTGACTATGTTTTGAACCATTCCTGTGACACTAGTTATAGATTCCGATGCTTCACTTCAGGTTTACTGTATCCCTTGGACCTTCTTATTGACGATGAAACACAGAAATTGCATCGGAATTAAATACAAAAGGCACAAAGCAGAATTAAGTACAAGAAGACTGACTCTACTTACGGTCTATGTTTTGAACCATTCCTGTGACACTAGCTATAGATTCCGATGTGTTCACTTCAGGTTTCAGGTTTACTGTACCCCTCTGACCTTCTTATTGACGATGAAACACAGAAATTGCATCGGCATTAAATACAAAAGGCAAAATGCCGACTTAAGTACAAGAAGACTGACTCTTCTTACTGTCTATGATTTGAACCATTCCATTGATACTAGTTATAGATTCCGATGCTTCACTCCAGGTTTACTGTATCCCTTGGACCTTGTTATTGACGATGAAACACAGAAATTGCATCGAAATTAAATAGAAAAGGTACAATGCCGACTTAAGTACAAGAAGACTGACTCATCTTACTCACTATGTTTTGAACCATTCCTGTGACACTAGTTGTAGATTCCAATGCTACACTCCAGGTTTACTGTATCCCTTGGACCTTCTTATTGACGATGAAACACAGAAATAGCATCGGAATTAAATACAAAAGGCACAATGCCGACTTAAGGACAAGAAGACTGACTCTTCTTACTGACTTTGTTTTGGACCATTCCTGTGACACTAGTTATAGATTCCGATGCTTCAGGTTTATTGTATCCCTCTGACCTTCTTATTGACGATGAAACACAGAAATTGCACCGGAATTAAATACAAAAGGCACAATGACGACTTAAGAAAAAGAAGTCTGACTCTTCTTATTGTCTATGATTTGAACCATTCCTGTGACACTAGCTATAGATTCCGATGTGTTCACTTCAGGTTTCAGGTTTACTGTACCCCTCTGACCTTCTTATTGACGATGAAACACAGAAATTGCATCGGAATTAAATACAAAAGGCACAAAGCAGAATTAAGTACAAGAAGACTGACTCTTCTTACTGTCTATGGTTTGAACCATTCCTGTGACACTAGCTTTAGATTCCGAAGTTTCACTTCAGGTTTACTGTATCCCTTGGACCTTCTTATAGACGATGAATTAGAGAAATTGCATCGGATTTAAATAGAAAGGGCACAATGTCGACGTAAGTAAAAGAAGACTGACTCTTCTTACTGTCTATGTTTTGAACCATTCCTGTGACACTAGTTATAGATTCCGAAGCTTCACTCCAGGTTTACTATATCCCTTGGACCTCTTATTGACGATGAAACACAGATATTGCATCGGAAATAAATACAAAAGGCACAATGCCGACTTAAGTACAAGAAGACTGACTCTTCTTACTGTCTATGATTTGAACCATTCCATTGATACTAGTTATAGATTCCGATGCTTCACTCCAGGTTTACTGTATCCCTTGGACCTTGTTATTGACGATGAAACACAGAAATTGCATCGGAATTAAATAGAAAAGGTACAATACCGACTTAAGTACAAGAAGACTGACTATTCTTACTCACTATGTTTTGAACCATTCCTGTGACACTAGTTATAGATTCCGATGCTTCACCTCAGGTTTACTGTATCCCTGGACCTTCTTATTGACGACGAAACACAGAAATTGCATCGGAATTAAATACAAAAGGCAAAATGCCGACTTAAGTACACGAAGACTGACTCTTCTTACTGTCTATGTTTGAACCATTCCTGTGACACTAGTTATAGATTCCGATGCTACACTCCAGGTTTACTGTATCCCTTGGACCTTCTTATTGACGATGAAACACAGAAATTGCATCGGAATTAAATACAAAAGGCACAATGCCGACTTAAGGACAAGAAGACTGACTCTTCTTACTGACTTTGTTTTGAACCATTCCTGTGACCCTAGTTATAGATTCCGATGCTTCAGGTTTATTGTATCCCTCTGACCTTCTTATTGACGATGAAACACAGAAATTGCAGCGGAATTAAATACAAGAGGCACAATGCCGACTTAAGAAAAAGAAGTCTGACTCTTCTTACTGTCTATGATTTGAACCATTCCTGTGACACTAGTTATAGATTCCGATGCTTCACTCCAGGTTTACTGTATCCCTTGGACGTTCATATTGACGATGAAACACAGATATTGCATCAGAATTAAATAGAAAATGCACAATGATGACTTAAGTACAATAAGACTGAATATTCTTACTGACTATGTTTTGAACCATTCCTGTGACACTAGTTATAGATTCCGATGCTTCACTTCAGGATTACTGTATCCCTCTGACCTACGTAATGACGATGAAACACAGAAATTGCATCGGAATTAAATACAAAAGGCACAAAGCAGAATTAAGTACAAGAAGACTGACTCTTCTTACTGTCTATGTTTTGAAACATTCCTGTGACACTAGCTTTAGATTCCGAAGCTTCACTTCAGGTTTACTGTATCCCTTGGACCTTCTTATAGACGATGAATTACAGAAATTGCATCGGATTTAAATAGAAAGGGCACAATGTCGACGTAAGTACAAGAAGACTGACTCTTCTTACTCTCTATGTTTTGAACCATTCCTGTGACACCAGTTATAGATTCCGATGCTTCACTCCAGGTTTACCATATCCCCTGGACCTCTTATTGACGATGAAACACAGAAATTGCATCTGAAATAAATACAAAAGGCACAATGCCGACTTAAGTACAAGAACACTGACTATTCTTACTGACTATGTTTTGAACCATTAAATTGACACTAGTTATAGATTCCGATGCTTCACTCCATGTTTACTGTATCCCTTGGACCTTCTTATTGACGATGAAACACAGAAATTGCATCGGAATGAAATAGAAAAGGCACAATGCCGACATAAGTACAAGAAGACTGACTCTTCTTACTGACTATGTTTTGAACCATTCCTGTGACACTAGTTATAGATCCGATGCTACACTTCAGGTTTACTGTATACCTTGGAACTTCTTATTGACGATGAAACACAGAAATTGCATCGGAATTAAATACAAACGGCACAATGCCGACTTAAGGACAAGAAGACTAACTCTTCTTACTGACTATGTTTTGAACCATTCCTGTGACACTAGTTATGGATTCCGATGCTTCACTTCAGGTTTACTGTATCCCTCTGACCTTCGTATTGACGATGAAACACAGATATTGCATCGGAATTAAATACAAACGGCACAATGCCGACTTCAGTACAAGAAGACTGACTCTTCCTACTGTCTATGTTTTGAACCATTCCTGTGACACTAGTTATAGATTCCGATGCTTCACTTCAGGTTTACTGTATCCCTTGGACCTTCTTATTGACGATGAAACACAGAAATTGCATCGAAATTAAATAGAAAAGGCACAATGCCGACTTAAGTACAAGAAGACTGACTCTTCTTACTGACTATGCTTTGAAGCATTCCTGTGACACCAGTTATAAATTCCGATGCTTCACTTCAGGTTTACTGTATCCCTTGGAACATCATATTGACGATGAAACACAGAAAATGCATTGGAAATAAATACAAAAGGTACAATGCAGAATTAAGTACAAGGAGACTGACTCTTCTTACTGTCTATGTTTTGAACCATTCCTGTGACACTAGTTATAGATTCCGATGCTTCACACCAGGTTTACTGTATCCCTTGGACCTTCTTATTGATGATGAAACACCGAAATTTCTTCGGAATTAAATACAAATGGCACAATGCCGACTTAAGGACAAGAAGGCTGACTCATCTTACTGACTATGTTTTGAACCATTCCTGTGACACTAGCTATAGATTCCGATGCATCACTTCAGGTTTACTGTACCCCTCTGACCTTCTTATTGACGATGAAACACAGAAATTGCTTCGGAATTAAATACAAAATGCACAATGCCGACTTACGTACAAGAAGACTAAACTCTTCTTACTCACTATGTTTTGAAACCATTCCTGTGACACTAGTTATAGATTCCGATGCTTCACCTCAGGTTTACTGTATCCCTTGGACCTTCTTATTGACGATGAAACACAGACATTGCACAGAAATTAAATACAAAAGGCAAAATGCCGACTTAAGTACACGAAGACTGACTCTTCTTACTGTCTATGTTTTGAACCATTCCTGTGACACTAGTTATAGATTCCGAAGCTACGCTCCAGGTTTACTGTATCCCTTGGACCTTCTTATTGACGATGAAACACAGAAATTGCATCGGAATTAAATACAAAAGGGCACAATGCCGACTTAAGGACAAGAAGACTGACTCTTCTTACTGACTTTGTTTTAAATCATTCCTGTGACACTATTTATAGATTCCGTTGCTTCAGGTTTATTGTATCCCTCTGACCTTCTTATTGACGATGAAACACAGAAATTGCACCGGAATTAAAATACAAAAGGCACAATGCCGACTTAAGAAAAAGAAGTCTGACTCTTCTTACTGTCTATGATTTGAACCATTCCTGTGACACTAGTTATAGATTCCGATGCTTCACTCCAGGTTTACTGTATCCCTTGGACCTTCATATTGGCGATGAAGCACAGAAATTGCATCAGAATTAAATAGAAAATGCACAATGATGACTTAAGTACAATAAGACTGAATATTCTTACTGACTATGATTTGAACCAATCCTGTGACACTAGTTATAGATTCCGATGCTTCACTTCAGGATTACTGTATCCCTCTGACCTTCTTATTGACGATGAAACACAGAAATTGCATCGGAATTAAATACAAAATGCACGAAGCAGAATTAAGTACAAGAAGACTGACTCTTCTTACTGTCTATGTTTTCAACCATTCCTGTGACACTAGCTTTAGATTCCGAAGCTTCACTTCAGGTTTACTGTATCCCTTGGGCCTTCTTATAGACGATGAATTACAGAAATTGCATCGAATTTAAATAGAAAGGGCACAATGTCGACGTAAGTACAAGAAGACTGACTCTTCTTACTGTCTATGTTTTGAACCATTCCTGTGACACTAGTTATAGATTCCGATGCTTCACTCCAGGTTTACTATATCCCTTGGACCTCTTATTGACGATGAAACACAGAAATTGCATCGGAAAAAAATACAAAAGGCACAATGCCGACTTAAGTACAAGAAGACTGACTATTCTTACTGACTATGTTTTGAACCATTCCATTGACACTAGTTATAGATTCCGATGCTTCACTCCATGTTTACTGTATCCCTTGGACCTTCTTATTGACGATGAAACACAGAAATTGCATCGGAGTGAAATAGAAAAGGCACAATGCCGACATAAGTACAAGAAGACTGACTCTTCTTACTGACAATGTTTTGAACCATTCCTGTGACACTAGTTATAGATCCGATGCTTCACTTCAGGTTTACTGCATACCTTGGACCTTCTTATTGACGATGAAACACAGAAATTGCATCGGATTTAAATACAAACGGCACAATGCCGACTTAAGTACAAGAAGACTGACTCTTCCTACTGTCTATGGTTTGAACCATTCCTGTGACACTAGTTATAGATACCGATGCTTCACTCCAGGTTTACTGTATCCCTTGGACCTTCTTATTGACAATGAAACACAGAAATTGCAATGGAATTAAATACAAAAGGCACAATGCCGACTTATGTACATGAAAACCGACTCTTCCTACTGACTATGTTTTGAAACATTCCTGTGACACCCGTTATAGATTCCGATGCTTCACTTCAGGTTTACTGCATCCCTCTGACCTTCTTATTGACGATGAAACACAGAAATTGCATCGGAATTAAATACAAACGGCACAATGCCGACTTAAGTACAGAAGACTGACTCTTCCTACTGTCTATGTTTTGAACCATTCCTGTGCCACTAGTTATAAATTCCGATGCTTCACTTCAGGTTTACTGTATCCCTTGGACCTTCTTATTGACGATGAAACACAGAAAATGCATCGGAATTAAATACAAAGGCACAATTCCGACTTATGTACATGAAAACCGACTCTTCCTACTGACTATGTTTTGAACCATTCCTGTGACACTCGTTATAGATTCCGATGCTTCACTTGAGGTTTACTGTACCCTTTGGACCTTCTTATTGACGATGAAACACAGAAATTGCATCGGAATTAAATACAAAAGGCACAATGCCGAATTAAGTTCAAGAAGACTGACTCTTCTTACTGTCTATGTTTTGAACCATTCCTGTGACACTAGTTATAGCTTCCGATGCTTCACTCCTGGTTTACTGTATCCCTTGGACCCTCTTATTGACGATGAAACACAGAAAATGCATCGGAATTAAATACAAAACGCACAATGCCGACTTAAGTACATGAAGGCCGAATCTTCCCACTGACTATGTTTTGAACCATTCCTGTGACACTAGTTATAGATTCCGATGCTTCACTCCATGTTTACTGTATCCCTTTTACCTTCTTGTTGACGATGAAACACAAAAATTGCATCGGAATTAAATACAAAAGGCAAAATGCCGACTGAAGTACCCGAAGACCGACTCTTCTTACTGACTATGATTTGAACCATTCCTGTGACACTAGTTACGGATTCCGATGCTTCACTCCAGGTTTACTGTATCCCTTGGACCTTCTTCTTGACGATGAAACACAGAAATTGCATCGGAATTAAATACAAAAAGCACAATGCCGACTTTGTACAAGAAGACTAACTCTTCTTACTGACTATGTTTTGAACCATTCCTGTGACACTAGTTATGGATTCCGATGCTTCACTTCAGGTTTACTGTATCCCTCTGACCTTCTTATTGACGATGAAACACAGAAATTGCACCGGAATTAAATACAAGATGCACAATGCCGACTTAAGAGAAAGAAATCTGACTCTTCTTACTGTCTATGATTTGAACCATTCCTGTGACACTAGTTATAAATTCCGATGCTTCACTTCAGGTTTACTGTATCCCTTGGACCTTCTTATTGATGATGAAACACAGAAATTGCATCGGAATTAAATACAAAAGGCACAAAGCAGAATTAAGTACAAGAGGACTGACTCTACTTACTGTCTATGTTTTGAACCATTTCTGTGACACTAGCTATAGATTCCGATGCTTCACTTCAGGTTTCAGGTTTACTGTACCCCTCTGACCTTCTTATTGACGATGAAACACAGATATTGCATCGATATTAAATACAAAAGGCACAAAGCAGAATTAAGTACAAGAAGACTGACTCTTCTTACTGTCTATGTTTTGAACCATTCCTGTGACACTAGCTTTAGATTCCGAAGCTTCACTTCAGGTTTACTGTATCCCTTGGACCGTCTTATAGACGATGAATTACAGAAATTGCATCGGATTTAAATAGAAAGGGCACAATGTCGACGTAAGTACAAGAAGACAGACTCTTCTTACTGTCTATGTTTTGAACCATTCCTGTGACACTAGTTATAGATTCCGATGCTTCACTCCAGGTTTACCATATCCCTTGGACCTCTTATTGACGATGAAACACAGAAATTGCATCGGAAATAAATACAAAAGGCACAATGACGACTTAAGTACAAGAACACTGACTCTTCTTACTCACTATGTTTTGAACCATTCCATTGACACTAGTTATAGATTCCGATGCTTCACTCCATGTTTACTGTATCCCTTGGACCTTCTTATTGACGATGAGACACAGAAATTGCATCGGAATGAAATAGAAAAGGCACAATGCCGACATAAGTACAAGAAGACTGACTCTTCTTACTGACTATGTTTTGAACCATTCCTGTGACACTAGTTATAGATCCGATGCTACACTTCAAGTTTACTGTATACCTTGGAACTTCTTATTGACGATGAAACACAGAAATTGCATCGGAATTAAATACAAACGGCACAATGCCGACTTAAGTACAAGAAGACTAACTCTTCTTACTGACTATGTTTTGAACCATTCCTGTGACACTAGTTATGGATTCCGATGCTTCACTTCAGGTTTACTGTATCCCTCTGACATTCTTATTGACGATGAAACACAGATATTGCATCGGAATTAAATACAAACGGCACAATGCCGACTTAAGTACAAGAAGACTGACTCTTCCTACTGTCTATGTTTTGAACCATTCCTGTGACACTAGTTATAGATTCCGATGCTTCACTTCAGGTTTACTGTATCCCTTGGACCTTCTTATTGACGATGAAACACAGAAAATGCATCGGAATTAAATACAAAAGGCACAATGCCGACTTATGTACATGAAAACCGACTCTTCCTACTGACTATGTTTTGAACCATTCCTGTGACACCCGTTATAGATTCCGATGCTTCACTTGAGGTTTACTGTATCCCTTGGAACATCATATTGACGATGAAACACAGAAAATGCATTGGAAATAAATACAAAAGGTACAATGCAGAATTAAGTACAAGGAGACTGACTCTTCTTACTGTCTATGTTATGAACCATTCCTGTGACACTAGTTATAGATTCCGATGCTTCACACCAGGTTTACTGTATCCCTTGGACCTTCTTATTGATGATGAAACAGAGAAATTTCTTCGGAATTAAATACAAAAGGCACAATGCCGACTTAAGGACAAGAAGACTGACTCATCTTACTGACTATGTTTTGAACCATTCCTGTGACACTAGCTATAGATTCCGTTGCATCACTTCAGGTTTACTGTACCCCTCTGACCTTCTTATTGACGATGAAACACAGAAATTGCATCGGAATTAAATACAAAAGGCACAATGCCGACTTACGTACAAGAAGACTGACTCTTCTTACTCACTATGTTTTGAACCATTCCTGTGACACTAGTTATAGATTCCGATGCTTCACCTCAGGTTTACTGTATCCCTTGGACCTTCTTATTGACGATGAAACACAGACATTGCACAGAAATTAAATACAAAAGGCAAAATGCCGACTTAAGTACACGAAGACTGACTCTTCTTACTGTCTATGATTTGAACCATTCCTGTGACACTAGTTATAGATTCCGATGCTACGAACCAGGTTTACTGTATCCCTTGGACCTTCTTATTGACGATGAAACACAGAAATTGCATCGGAATTAAATACAAAAGGCACAATGCCGACTTAAGGACAAGAAGACTGACTCTTCTTACTGACTTTGTTTTGAATCATTCCTGTGACACTATTTATAGATTCCGATGCTTCAGGTTTATTGTATCCCTCTGACCTTCTTATTGACGATGAAACACAGAAATTGCACCGGAATTAAATACAAAAGGCACAATGCCGACTTAAGAAAAAGAAGTCTGACTCTTCTTACTGTCTATGATTTGAACCATTCCTGTGACACTAGTTATAGAATCCGATGCTTCACTCCAGGTTTACTGTATCCCTTGGACCTTCTTATTGACGATGAAACACAGAAATTGCATCAGAATTAAATAGAAAATGCACAATGATGACTTAAGTACAATAAGACTGAATAATCTTACTGACTATGTTTTGAACCAATCCTGTGACACTAGTTATAGATTCCGATGCTTCACTTCAGGATTACTGTATCCCTCTGACCTTCTTATTGACGATGAAACACAGAAATTGCATCGGAATTAAATACAAAAGGCACAAAGCAGAATTAAGTACAAGAAGACTGAATCTTCTTACTGTCTATGTTTTGAACCATTCCTGTGACACTAGCTTTAGATTCCGAAGCTTCACTTCAGGTTTACTGTATCCCTTGGACCTTCTTATACACGATGAATTACAGAAATTGCATCGAATTTAAATAGAAAGGGCACAATGTCGACGTAAGTACAAGAAGACTGACTCTTCTTACTGTCTATGTTTTGACCATTCCTGTGACACTAGTTATAGATTCCGATGCTTCACTCCAGGTTTACTATATCCCTTGGACCTCTTATTGACGATGAAACACAGAAATTGCATCGGAAATCAATACAAAAGGCACAATGCCGACTTAAGTACAAGAAGACTGACTATTCTTACTGACTATGTTTTGAACCATTCCATTGACACTAGTTATAGATTCCGATGCTTCACTCCATGTTTACTGTATCCCTTGGACCTTCTTATTGACGATGAAACACAGAAATTGCATCGGAATGAAATAGAAAAGGCACAATGCCGACATAAGTACAAGAAGACTGACTCTTCTTACTGACTATGTTTTGAACCATTCCTGTGACACTAGTTATAGATCCGATGCTTCACTTCAGGTTTACTGTATACCTTGGACCTTCTTGTTGACGATGAAACACAGAAATTGCATCGGAATTAAATACAAACGGCACAATGCCGACTTAAGTACAAGAAGACTGACTCTTCCTACTGTCTATGTTTTGAACCATTCCTGTGACACTAGTTATAGATACCGATGCTTCACTCCAGGTTTACTGTATCCCTTGGACCTTCTTATCGACGATGAAACACAGAAATTGCATCGGAATTAAATACAAAAGGCACAATGCCGACTTATGTACATGAAAACCGACTCTTCCTACTGACTATGTTTTGAACCATGCCTGTGACACCCGTTATAGATTCCGATGCTTCACTTCAGGTTTACTGTATCCCTCTGACCTTCTTATTGGCGATGAAACACAGAAATTGCATCGGAATTAAATACAAAAGGCACAATGCCGACTTAAGTACAGAAGACTGACTCTTCCTACTGTCTATGTTTTGAATTATTCCTGTGACACTAGTTATAGATTCCGATGCCTCACTTCAGGTTTACTGTATCCCTTGGACCTTCTTATTGACGATGAAACACAGAAAATGCATCGGAATTAAATACAAAGGCACAATGCCGACTTATGTACATGAAAACCGACTCTTCCTACTGATTATGTTTTGAACCATTCCTGTGACACTTGTTATAGATTCCGATGCTTCACTCCTGGTTTACTGTATCCCTTGGACCCTCTTATTGACGATGAAACACAGAAAATGCATCGGAATTAAATACAAAAGGCACAATGCCGACTTAAGTACATGAAGACCGAATCTTCCCACTGACTATGTTTTGAACCATTCCTGTGACACTAGTTATAGATTCCGATGCTTCACTCCACGTTTACTGTATCCCTTGGACCTTCTTATTGACGATGAAACACAAAAATTGCATCGGAATTAAATACAAAAGGCAAAATGCCGACTGAAGTACCCGAAGACTGACTCTTCTTACTGACTATGATTTGAACCATTCCTGTGACACTAGTTACGGATTCCGATGCTTCACTCCAGGTTTACTGTATCCCTTGGACCTTCTTCTTGACGATGAAACACAGAAATTGCATCGGAATTAAATACAAAAAGCACAATGCCGACTTAAGTACAAGAAGACTAACTCTCCTTACTGACTATGTTTTGAACCATTCCTGTGACACTAGTTATGGATTCCGATGCTTCACTTCAGGTTTACTGTATCCCTCTGACCTTCGTATTGACGATGAAACACTGAAATTGCATCGGAATTAAATACAAAAGACACAATGCCGAATTAAGTTCAAGAAGACTGACTCTTCTTACTGTCTATTTTTGAACCAGTCCTGTGACACTAGTTATAGACTCCGTTGCTTCAATCTAGGTTTACTGTATCCCTTGGTCCTTCTTATTGACGATGAAACACAGAAATTACATCGAAAATAAATAGAAAAGGCACAATGCCGACTTAAGTACAAGAAGACTGACTCTTCTTACAGACTATGTTTTGAAGCATTCCTGTGACACCAGTTATAAATTCCGATGCTTCACTTCAGGTTTACTGTATCCCTTGGAACATCATATTGACGATGAAACACAGAAAATGCATCGGAATTAAATACGAAAGGCACAGTGCAGAATTAAGTACAAGGAGACTGACCCTTCTTACTGTCTATGATTTGAACCATTCCTGTGACACTAGTTATAGATTCCAATGCTTCACTTCAGGTTTACTGTATCCCTTGGACCTTCTTCTTGATGATGAAACACAGAAATTTCTTCGGAATTAAATACAAAAGGCACAATGCCGACTTAAGGACAAGAAAACTGACTCATCTTACTGACTATGTTTTGAACCATTCATGTGACACTAGCTATAGATTCCGATGCATTACTTCAGGTTTACTGTACCCCTCTGACCTTCTTATTGACGATGAAACACAGAAACTGCATCGAAATCAAATACAAAAGGCACAATGCCGACTTAAGTACAAGAAGACTGACTCTTCTTACTGTCTATGATTTGAACCATTCCATTGACACTAGTTATAGATTCCGATGCTTCACTCCAGGTTTACTGTATCCCTTGGACCTTGTTATTGACGATGAAACATAGAAATTGCACCGGAATTAATTAGAAAAGGTACAATGCCGACTTAAGTACAAGAAGACTGACTCTTCTTACTGACTATGTTTTTGAACCATTCCTGTGACACTAGTTATAGATTCCGATGCTTCACCTCAGGTTTACTGTATCCCTTGGACCTTCTTATTGACGATGAAACACAGAAATTGCATCGGAATTAAATACAAAAGGCAAAATGCCGACTTAAGTACACGAAGACTGACTCTTCTTACTGGCTATGTTTTGAACCATTCCTGTGACACTAGTTATAGATTCCGATGCTTCACTTCAGGTTTACTGTATCCCTCTGACCTTCTTATTGACGATGAAACACAGAAATTGCATCGGAATTAAATACAAAAGGCACAATGTCGACTTAAGTACAGAAGACTGACTCTTCCTACTGTCTATGTTTTGAATTATTCCTGTGACACTAGTTATAGATTCCGATGCTTCACTTCAGGTTTACGGAATCCCTTGGACCTTCTTATTGACGATGAAACACAGAAAATGCATCGGAATTAAATACAAAGGCACAATGCCGACTTATGTACATGAAAACCGACTCTTCCTACTGATTATGTTTTGAACCATTCCTGTGACACCCGTTATAGATTCCGATGCTTCACTTGAAGTTTACTGTACCCCTTGGACCTTCTTATTGACGATGAAACACAGAAATTGCATCGGAATTAAATACAAAAGGCACAATGCCGAATTAAGTACAAGAAGACTGACTCTTCTTACTGTCTATTTTTTGAACCATTCCTGTGACACTAGTTATAGATTCCGATGCTTCACTCCTGGTTTACTGTATCCCTTGGACCCTCTTATTGACGATGAAACACAGAAAATGCATCGGAATTAAATACAAAAGGCACAATGCCTACTTAAGTACATGAAGACCGAATCTTCCCACTGACAATGTTTTGAACCATTCCTGTGACACTAGTTATAGATTCCGATGCTTCACTCCACGTTTACTGTATCCCTTGGACCTTCTTATTGACGATGAAACACAAAAATTGCATCGGAATTAAATACAAAAGGCAAAATGCCGACTGAAGTACCCGAAGACTGACTCTTCTTACTGACTATGATTTGAACCATTCCTGTGACACTAGTTACGGATTCCGATGCTTCACTCCAGGTTTACTGTATCCCTTGGACCTTCTTCTTGACGATGAAACACAGAAATTGCATCGGAATTAAATACAAAAAGCACAATGCCGACTTAAGTACAAGAAGACTAACTCTTCTTACTGACTATGTTTTGAACCATTCCTGTGACACTAGTTATGGATTCCGATGCTTCACTTCAGGTTTACTGTATCCCTCTGACCTTCGTATTGACGATGAAACACTGAAATTGCATCGGAATTAAATACAAAAGACACAATGCCGAATTAAGTTCAAGAAGACTGACTCTTCTTACTGTGTATTTTTGAACCAGTCCTGTGACACTAGTTATAGACTCCGATGCTTCAATCTAGGTTTACTGTATCCCTTGGTCCTTCTTATTGACGATGAAACACAGAAATTGCATCGAAAATAAATAGAAAAGGCACAATGCCGACTTAAGTACAAGAAGACTGACTCTTCTTACAGACTATGTTTTGAAGCGTTCCTGTGACACCAGTTATAAATTCCGATGCTTCACTTCAGGTTTACTGTATCCCTTGGAACATCATATTGACGATGAAACACAGAAAATGCATCGGAATTAAATACGAAAGGCACAGTGCAGAATTAAGTACAAGGAGGCTGACTCTTCTTACTGTCTATGATTTGAACCATTCCTGTGACACTAGTTATAGATTCCAATGCTTCACTCCAGGTTTACTGTATCCCTTGGACCTTCTTCTTGATGATGAAACACAGAAATTTCTTCGGAATTAAATACAAAAGGCACAATGCCGACTTAAGGACAAGAAGACTGACTCATCTTACTGACTATGTTTTGAACCATTCCTGTGACACTAGCTATAGATTCCGATGCATTACTTCAGGTTTACTCTACCCCTCTGACCTTCTTATTGACGATGAAACACAGAAACTGCATCGAAATTAAATACATAAGGCACAATGACGACTTAAGTACAAGATGACTGACTCTTCTTACTGTCTATGATTTGAACCATTCCATTGACACTAGTTATAGATTCCGATGCTTCACTCCAGGTTTACTGTATCCCTTGGACCTTGTTATTGACGATGAAACATAGAAATTGCACCGGAATTAAATAGAAAAGGTACAATGCCGACTTAAGTACAAGAAGACTGACTCTTCTTACTGACTATGTTTTTGAACCATTCCTGTGACACTAGTTATAGATTCCGATGCTTCACCTCAGGTTTACTGTATCCCTTGGACCTTCTTATTGACGATGAAACACAGAAATTGCATCGGAATTAAATACAAAAGGCAAAATGCCGACTTAAGTACACGAAGACTGACTCTTCTTACTGGCTATGTTTTGAACCATTCCTGTGACACTAGTTATAGATTCCGATGCTACACTCCAGGTTTACTGTATCCCTTGGACCTTCTTATTGACGATGAAACACAGAAATTGCATCGGAATTAAATACAAAAGGCACAATGCCGACTTAAGGACAAGAAGACTGACTCTTCTTACTGACTTTGTTTTGAACCACTCCTGTGACACTAGTTATAGATTCCGATGCTTCAGGTTTATTGTATCACTCTGACCTTGTTATTGACGATGATACACAGAAATTGCACCGGAATTAAATACAAAAGGCACAATGCCGACTTAAGAAAAAGAAGTCTGACTCTTCTTACTGTCTATGATTTGAACCATTTCTGTGACACTAGTTATAGATTCCGATGCTTCACTCCAGGTTTACTGTATACCTTGGACCTTCATATTGACGATGAAACACAGAAATTGCATCAGAATTAAATAGAAAATGCACAATGATGACTTAAGTACAATAAGACTGAATATTCTTACTGACTATGTTTTGAACCATTCCTGTGACACTAGTTATAGATTCCGATGGTTCACTTCAGGATTACTATATCCCTCTGACCTTCTTATTGACGATGAAACACAGAAATTGCATCGGAGTTAAATACAAAAGGCACAGTGCCGACTTCAGTACAAGAAGACTGACTCTTCTTGCTGTCTATGTTTTGAACCATTCCTGTGACACTAGCTATAGATTCCGATGCTTCACTTCAGGTTTCATGTTAACTGTACCCCTCTGTCCTTCTTATTGACGATGAAACACAGAAATTGCATCGGAATTAAATACAAAAGGCACAAAGCAGAATTAAGTACAAGAAGACTGACTCTTCTTACTGTCTATGTTTTGAACCATTCCTGTGACACTAGCTATAGATTCCGAAGCTTCACTTCAGGTTTACTGAATCCCTTGGACCTTCTTATAGACGATGAATTACAGAAATTGCATCGGACTTAAATAGAAAGGGAACAATGTCGACGTAAGTACAAGAAGACTGACTCTTCTTACTGTCTATGTTTTGAACCATTCCTGTGACACTAGTTATAGTTTCCGATGCTTCACTCCAGGTTTACTATATCCCTTGGACCTTCTTATTGACGATGAAACACAGAAATTGCATCGGAATTAAATACAAAAGGCACAATGCCGACTTAAGTACAAGAAGACTGACTCTTCTTACTGACTATGTTTTGAACCATTCCATTGACACGAGTTATAGATTCCGATGCTTCACTCCATGTTTACTGTATCCCTTGGACCTTCTTATTGACGATGAAACACAGAAATTGCATCGGAATGAAATAGAAAAGGTACAGTGCCGACTTAAGTACAAGAAGACCGACTCTTCTTACTGTCTATGTTTTGAACCATTCCTGTGACACTAGTTATAGATCCGATGCTTCACTTCAGGTTTACTGTATACCTTGGACCTTCTTATTGACGATGAAACACAGAAATTGCATCGGAATTGAATACAAACGGCACAATGCCGACTTAAGTACAAGAAGACTGTCTCTTCCTACTGTCTATGTTTTGAAATATTCCTGTGACACTAGTTATAGATTCCGATGCTTCACTCCAAGTTTACTGTATCCCTTGGACCTTCTTATTGACGATGAAACACAGAAATTGCATCGGTATTAAATACAAAAGGCACAATGCCGACTTAAGTACAAGAAGACTAACACTTCTTACTGACTATGTTTTGAACCATTCCTGTGACACTAGTTATGGATTCCGATGCTGCACTTCAGGTTTACTGTATCCATCTGACCTTCTTATTGACGATGAAACACAGAAATTGCATCGGAATTAAATACAAAATTCACAATGCCGAATTAAGTTCAAGAAGACTGACTCTTCTTACTGTCTATTTTTGAACCAGTCCTGTGACACTAGTTATAGACTCCGATGCTTCACTCCACGTTTACTGTAACCCTTGGTCCTTCTTATTGACGATGAAACACAGAAATTGCATCGGAATTAAATAGAAAAGGCACAATGCCGACTTAAGTACAAGAAGACTGACTCTTCCTACTGACTATGTTTTGAACCATTCCTGTGACACTAGTTATAAATTCCGATGCTACACTTCAGGTTTACTGTATCCCTTGGACATTCCTATTGAAGATGAAACACAGAAATTGCATCGGAATTAAATACAAAAGACACAGTGCCGAATTAAGTACATGGAGACTGACTCTTCTTACTGTCTATGTTTTGAACCATTCCTGTGACACTAGTTATAGATTCCGATGCTTCACTCCACGTTTACTGTATCCCTTGGACCTTCTTATTGATGATGAAAAACAGATATTGCATCGGAATTAAATACAAAAGGCACAATGCCGACTTAAGGACAAGATGACTGACTATTCTTACTGACTATGTTTTGAACCATCCCTGTGACACTAGCTATAGATGCGATGCTTCACTTCAGGTTTACTGTACCCCTCTGACCTTCTTATTGACGATGAAACACAGAAACTGCATCGGAATTAAATACAAAAGGCACAATGCCGACTTAAGTACAAGAAGACTGACTCATCTTACTGTCTATGTTTTGAAATATTTCTTTGACACTAGTTATAGATTCCGATGCTTCACTTCAGGTTTTTTGTACCCCTCTGACCTTCGTATTGACGATGAAACACAGAAATTGCATCGGAATTAAATAGAAAAGGCAAAATGCCGACTTAAGTACAAGAAGACTGACTCTTCTTACTGACTATGTTTTGAACCATTCCTGTGACACTAGTTATAGATTCCGATGCTTCACCTCAGATTTCCTGAATCCCTTGGATCTTCTTAAGGACGATGAAACACAGAAATTGCATCGGAATTAAATACAAAAGGGCACAATGCCGACTTAGGTACAAGAAGACTGACTCTTCTTACTGACTATGTTTTGAACCAGTCCTGTGACACTAGTTATAGACTCCGATGCTTCACTCTAGGTTTACTGTATCCCTTGGTCCTTCTTATTGACGATGAAACACAGAAATTGCATCAAAATAAATAGAAAAGGCACAATGCCGACTTAAGTACAAGAAGACTGACTCTTCTTACTGACTATGTTTTGAAGCATCCCTGTGACACCAGTTATAAATTCCGATGCTCACTCCTGGTTTACTGTATCTCTTGGAACATCATATTGACGATGAAACACAGAAAATGCATCGGAATTATATACAAAAGGCACAGTGCAGAATTAAGTACAAGGAGACTGACTCTATTTACTGTCTATGTTTTGAACCATTCCTGTGACACTAGTTATAGATTCCGATGCTTCACTCCATGTTCACTGTATCCCTTGGACCTTCTTATTGATGATGAAACACAGAAATTTCTTCGGAATTAAATACTAAAGGCACAATGCCGACTTAAGGACAAGAAGACTGACTCTTCTTACTGTCTATGTTTTGAACCATTCCTGTGACACTAGCTATAGATTCCGAAGATTCACTTCAGGTTTACTGAATCCCTTGGACCTTCTTATAGACGATGAATTACAGAAATTGCATCGGATTTAAATAGAAAGGGCACAATGTCGACGTAAGTACAAGAAGACTGACTCTTCTTACTGTCAATGTTTTGAACCATTTCTGTGACACTAGTTATAGATTCCGATGCTTCACTCCAGGTTTACTATATCCCTTGGACCTTCTTATTGACGATGAAACACATAAATTGCATCGGAATTAAATACAAAAGGCACAATGCCGACTTAAGTACAAGAAGACTGACTCTTCTTACTGACTATGTTTTGAACCATTCCTGTGACACTAGTTATAGATTCCGATGCTTCACCTCAGGTTTACTGAATCCCTTGGACCTTCTTAAGGACGATGAAACACAGAAATTGCATCGGAATTAAATACAAAAGGCACAATGCCGACTTAGGTACAAGAAGACTGACTCTTCTTACTGACTATGTTTTGAACCAGTCCTGTGACACTAGTTATAGACTCCGATGCTTCACTCTATGTTTACTGTATCCCTTGGTCCTTCTTATTGACGATGAAACACAGAAATTGCATCAAAATAAATAGAAAAGGCACAATGCCGACCTAAGTACAAGAAGACTGACTTTTCTTACTGACTATGCTTTGAAGCATCCCTGTGACACCAGTTATAAATTCCGATGCTTCACTTCTGGTTTACTGTATCCCTTGGAACATCATATTGACGATGAAACACAGAAAATGCATCGGAATTAAATACAAAAGGCACAGTGCAGAATTAAGTACAAGGAGACTGACTCTTCTTACTGTCTATGTTTTGAACCATTCCTGTGACACTAGTTATAGATTCCGATGCTTCACTCCAGGTTCACTGTATCCCTTGGACCTTCTTATTGATGATGAAACACAGAAATTTCTTTGGAATTAAATACAAAAGGCACAATGCCGACTTAAGGACAAGAAGACTGACTCATCTTACTGACTATATTTTGAACTATTCCTGTGACACTAGCTGTAGATTCCGATGCTTCACTTCAGGTTTACTGTACCCCTCTGACCTTCTTATTGACGATGAAACACAGAAATTGCATCGGAATTAAATACAAAAGGCACAATGCCGACTTAAGTACAAGAAGATTGACTCTTCTTACTGTCTATGATTTGAACCATTCCATTGACACTTGTTATAGATTCCGATGCTTCACTCCAGGTTTACTGTATCCCTTGGACCTTGTTATTGACGATGAAACACAGAAATTGCATCGGAATTAAATAGAAAAGGTACAATGCCGACTTAAGTACAAGAAGACTGACTCTTCTTACTGACTATGTTCTGAAACATTCCTGTGACACTAGTTATAGATTCCGATGCTACACCTCAGGTTTACTGTATCCCTTGGACCTTCTTATTGACGATGAAACACAGAAATTGCATCGGAATTAAATACAAAAGGCACAATGCCGACTTAAGTACAAGAAGACTGACTCTTCTTACTGACTATGTTTTGAACCAGTCCTGTGACACTAGTTATAGATTCCGATGCTTCACTTCAGGATTACTGTATCCCTCAGACCTTCTTATTGGCGATGAAACACAGAAATTGCATCGGAGTTAAATACAAAAGGCACAGTGCCGACTTTAGTACAAGAAGACTGACTCTTCTTACTGTCTATGTTTTGAACCATTCCTGTGACACTAGCTATAGATTCCGATGCTTCACCTCAGGTTTCATGTTTACTGTACCCCTCTGTCCTTCTTATTGACGATGAAACACAGAAATTGCATCGGAATTAAATACAAATGGCACAAAGCAGAATTAAGTACAAGAAGACTGACTCTTCTTACTGTCTATGTTTTGAACCATTCCTGTGACACTAGCTATAGATTCCGAAGCTTCACTTCAGGTTTACTGAATCCCTTGGACCTTCTTATAGACGATGAATTACAGAAATTGCATCGGATTTGAATAGAAAGGGCACAATGTCGACGTAAGTACAAGAAGACTGACTCTTCTTACTGTCTATGTTTTGAACCAATCCTGTGACACTAGTTATAGATTCCGATGCTTCACTCCAGGTTTACTATATCCCTTGGACCTTCTTATTGACGATGAAACACAGAAATTGCATCGGAATGAAATAGAAAAGGTACAGTGCCGATTTAAGTACAATAAGACTGACTCTTCTTACTGTCTATTTTTGAACCAGTCCTGTGACACTAGTTATAGACTCTGATGCTTCAATCTAGGTTTACTGTATCCCTTGGTCCTTCTTATTGACGATGAAACACAGAAATTGCATCGAAAATAAATAGAAAAGGCACAATGCCGACTTAAGTATAAGAAGACTGACTCTTCTTACAGACTATGTTTTGAAGCATTCCTGTGACACCAGTTATAAATTCCGATGCTTCACTTCAGGTTTACTGTATCCCTTGGAACATCATTTTGACGATGAAACACAGAAAATGCATCGGAATTAAATACGAAAGGCACAGTGCAGAATTAAGTACAAGGAGACTGACTCTTCTTCCTGTCTATGATTTGAACCATTCCTGTGACACTAGTTATAGATTCCGATGCTTCACTCCAGGTTTACTGTATCCATTGGACCTTCTTCGTGATGATGAAACACAGAAATTTCTTCGGAATTAAATACAAAAGGCACAATGCCGACTTAAGGACAAGAAGTCTGACTCATCTTACTGACTAGGTTTTGAACCATTCCTGTGACACTAGCTATAGATTCCGATGCATTACTTCAGGTTTACTCTACCCCTCTGACCTTCTTATTGACGATGAAACACAGAAACTGCATCGAAATTAAATACAAAAGGCACAATGCCGACTTAAGTACAAGAAGACTGACTCTTCTTACTGTCTATGATTTGAACCATTCCATTGACACTAGTTATAGATTCCGATGCTTCACTCCAGGTTTACTGTATCCCTTGGACCTTGTTATTGACGATGAAACATAGAAATTGCACCGGAATTAAATAGAAAAGGTACAATGCCGACTTAAGTACAAGAAGACTGAATCTTCTTACTGACTATGTTTTTGAACCATTCCTGTGACACTAGTTATAGATTCCGATGCTTTACCTCAGGTTTACTGTGTCCCTTGGACCTTCTTATTGACGATGAAACACAGAAATTGCATCGGAATTAAATACAAAAGGCAAAATGCCGACTTAAGTACACGAAGACTGACTCTTCTTACTGGCTATGTTTTGAACCATTCCTGTGACACTAGTTATAGATTCCGATGCTACACTCCAGGTTTACTGTATCCCTTGGACCTTCTTATTGACGATGAAACACAGAAATTGCATCGGAATTAAATACAAAAGGCACAATGCCGACTTAAGGACAAGAAGACTGACTCTTCTTACTGACTTTGTTTTGAACCATTCCTGTGACACTAGTTATAGATTCCGATGCTTCAGGTTTATTGTATCCCTCTGACCTTGTTATTGACGATGAAACACAGAAATTGCACCGGAATTAAATACAAAAAGCACAATGCCGACTTAAGGAAAAGAAGTCTGACTCTTCTTACTGTCTATGATTTGAACCATTTCTGTGACACTAGTTATAGATTCCGATGCTTCACTCCAGGTTTACTGTATACCTTGGACCTTCATATTGACGATGAAACACAGAAATTGCATCAGAATTAAATAGAAAATGCACAATGATGACTTAAGTACAATAAGACTGAATATTCTTACTGACTATGTTTTGAACCATTCCTGTGACACTAGTTATAGATTCCGATGCTTCACTTCAGGATTACTGTATCCCTCTGACCTTCTTATTGACGATGAAACATAGAAATTGCATCGGAGTTAAATACAAAAGGCACAGTGCCGACTTTAGTACAAGAAGACTGACTCTTCTTGCTGTCTATGTTTTGAACCATTCCTGTGACACTAGCTATAGATTCCGATGCTTCACTTCAGGTTTCATGTTAACTGTACCCCTCTGTCCTTCTTATTGACGATGAAACACAGAAATTGCATCGGAATTAAATACAAAAGGCACAAAGCAGAATTAAGTACAAGAAGACTGACTCTTCTTACTGTCTATGTTTTGAACCATTCCTGTGACACTAGCTATAGATTCCGAAGCTTCACTTCAGGTTTACTGAATCCCTTGGACCTTCTTATAGACGATGAATTACAGAAATTGCATCGGACTTAAATAGAAAGGGCACAATGTCGACGTCAGTACAAGAAGACTGACTCTTCTTACTGTCTATGTTTTGAACCATTCCTGTGACACTAGTTATAGTTTCCGATGCTTCACTCCAGGTTTACTATATCCCTTGGACCTTCTTATTGACGATGAAACACAGAAATTGCATCGGAATGAAATAGAAAAGGTACAGTGCCGACTTAAGTACAAGAAGACTGACTCTTCTTACTGTCTATGTTTTGAACCATTCCTGTGACACTAGTTATAGATCCGATGCTTCACTTCAGGTTTACTGTATACCTTGGACCTTCTTATTGACGATGAAACACAGAAATTGCATCGGAATTAAATACAAACGGCACAATGCCGACTTAAGTACAAGAAGACTGTCTCTTCCTACTGTCTATGTTTTGAAATATTCCTGTGACACTAGTTATAGATTCCGATGCTTCACTCCAGGTTTACTGTATCCCTTGGACCTTCTTATTGACGATGAAACACAGAAATTGTATCGGTATTAAATACAAAAGGCACAATGCCGACTTAAGTACAAGAAGACTAACTCTTCTTACTGACTATGTTTTGAACCATTCCTGTGACACTAGTTATGGATTCCGATGCTTCACTTCAGGTTTACTGTATCCCTCTGTCCTTCTTATTGACGATGAAACACAGAAATTGCATCGGAATTAAATACAAAAGGCACAATGCCGAATTAAGTTCAAGAAGACTGACTCTTCTTACTGTCTATTTTAGAACCAGTCCTGTGACACTAGTTATAGACTCCGATGCTTCACTCCCCGTTTACTGTAACCCTTGGTCCTTCTTATTGACGATGAAACACAGAAATTGCATCGGAAATAAATAGAAAAGGCACAATGCCGACTTAAGTACAAGAAGACTGACTCTTCCTACTGACTATGTTTTGAACCATTCCTGTGACACTAGTTATAAATTCCGATGCTACACTTCAGGTTTACTGTATCCCTTGGACATTCCTATTGAGGATGAAACACAGAAATTGCATCGGAATTAAATACAAAAGACACAGTGCCGAATTAAGTACATGGAGACTGACTCTTCTTACTGTCTATGTTTTGAACCATTCCTGTGACACTAGTTATAGATTCCGATGCTTCACTCCAGGTTTACTGTATCCCTTGGACCTTCTTATTGATGATGAAACACAGATATTGCATCGGAATTAAATACAAAAGGCACAATGCCGACTTAAGGACAAGATGACTGACTCTTCTTACTGACTATGTTTTGAACCATTCCTGTGACACTAGCTATAGATTGCGATGCTTCACTTCAGGTTTACTGTACCCCTCTGACCTTCTTATTGACGATGAAACACAGAAACTGCATCGGAATTAAATACAAAAGGCACAATGCCGACTTAAGTACAAGAAGACTGACTCATCTTACTGTCTATGTTATGAAATATTTCTTTGACACTAGTTATAGATTCCGATGCTTCACTTCAGGTTTACTGTACCCCTCTGACCTTCTTATTGACGATGAAACACAGAAATTGCATCGGAATTAAATACAAAAGGCAAAATGCCGACGTAAGTACAAGAAGACTGACTCTTCTTACTGTCTATGTTTTGAACCATTCCGGTGACACCAGTTATAGTTTCCGATGCTTCACTCCAGGTTTACTGTATCCCTTGGCCCTTCTTATTGACGATGAAACACAGAAATTGCATCGGAATTAAATAGAAAAGGCACAATGCCGACCGAAGTACAAGAAGACTGACTCTTCTTACTGACTATGTTTTGAACCATTCCTGTGACACTAGTTATAGATTCCGATGCTTCACTTCAGGATTACTGTATCCCTCTGACCTTCTTATTGACGATGAAACACAGAAATTGCATCGGAATTAAATACAAAAGGCAAAATGCCGACGTAAGTACAAGAAGACTGACTCATCTTACTGTCTATGTTTTGAAATATTTCTTTGACACTAGTTATAGATTCCGATGCTTCACTTCAGGTTTTTTGTACCCCTCTGACCTTCGTATTGACGATGAAACACAGAAATTGCATCGGAATTAAATACAAAAGGCAAAATGCCGACGTAAGTACAAGAAGACTGACTCTCCTTACTGTCTATGCTTTGAACCATTCCGGTGACACCAGTTATAGTTTCCGATGCTTCACTCCAGGTTTACTGTATCCCTTGGCCCTTCTTATTGACGATGAAACACAGAAATTGCATTGGAATTAAATAGAAAAGGCACAATGCCGACTTAAGTACAAGAAGACTGACTCTTCTTACTGACTATGTTTTGAACCATTCCTGTGACACTAGTTATTGATTCCGATGCTTCACTTCAGGATTACTGTATCCCTCTGACCTTCTTATTGACGATGAAACACAGAAATTGCATCCGAATTAAATAGAAAAGGCAAAATGCCGACTTAAGTACAAGAAGACTGACTCTTCTTACTGACTATGTTTTGAACCATTCCTGTGACACTAGTTATAGATTCCGATGCTTCACCTCAGGTTTACTGAATCCCTTGGATCTTCTTAAGGACGATGAAACACAGAAATTGCATCGGAATTAAATACAAAAGGCACAATGCCGACTTAGGTACAAGAAGACTGACTCTTCTTACTGACTATGTTTTGAACCAGTCCTGTGACACTAGTTATAGACTCCGATGCTTCACTCTAGGTTTACTGTATCCCTTGGTCCTTCTTATTGACGATGAAACACAGAAATTGCATCAAAATAAATAGAAAAGGCACAATGCCGACTTAAGTACAAGAAGACTGACTCTTCTTACTGACTATGTTTTGAAGCATCCCTGTGACACCAGTTATAAATTCCGATGCTCACTCCTGGTTTACTGTATCTCTTGGAACATCATATTGACGATGAAACACAGAAAATGCATCGGAATTATATACAAAAGGCACAGTGCAGAATTAAGTACAAGGAGACTGACTCTTCTTACTGTCTATGTTTTGAACCATTCCTGTGACACTAGTTATAGATTCCGATGCTTCACTCCATGTTCACTGTATCCCTTGGACCTTCTTATTGATGATGAAACACAGAAATTTCTTCGGAATTATATACAAAAGGCACAATGCCGACTTAAGGACAAGAAGACTGACTCTTCTTACTGTCTATGTTTTGAACCATTCCTGTGACACTAGCTATAGATTCCGAAGATTCACTTCAGGTTTACTGAATCCCTTGGACCTTCTTATAGACGATGATTTACAGAAATTGCATCGGATTTAAATAGAAGGGGCACAATGTCGACGTAAGTACAAGAAGACTGACTCTTCTTACTGTCTATGTTTTGAACCATTCCGGTGACACCAGTTATAGTTTCCGATGCTTCACTCCAGGTTTACTGTATCCCTTGGCCCTTCTTATTGACGATGAAACACAGAAATTGCATCGGAATTAAATAGAAAAGGTACAGTGCCGACTTAAGTACAAGAAGACTGACTCTTCTTACTGTCTATGTTTTGAACCATTCCTGTGACACTATTTATAGATCCGATGCTTCACTTCAGGTTTACTGTATACCTTGGACCTTCTTATTGACGATGAAACACAGAAATTGCATCGGAATTAAATACAAACGGCACAATGCCGACTTAAGTACAAGAAGACTGTCTCTTCCTACTGTCTATGTTTTGAAATATTCCTGTGACACTAGTTATAGTTTCCGATGCTTCACTCCAGGTTTACTGTATCCCTTGGACCTTCTTATTGACGATGAAACACAGAAATTGCATCGGTATTAAATACAAAAGGCACAATGCCGACTTAAGTACAAGAAGACTAACTCTTCTTACTGACTATGTTTTGAACCATTCCTGTGACACTAGTTATGGATTCCGATGCTTCACTTCAGGTTTACTGTATCCCTCTGACCTTCTTATTGACGATGAAACACAGAAATTGCATCGGAATTAAATACAAAAGGCACAATGCCGAATTAAGTTCAAGAAGACTGACTCTTCTTACTGTCTATTTTTGAACCAGTCCTGTGACACTAGATATAGACTCCGATGCTTCACTCCACGTTTACTGTAACCCTTGGTCCTTCTTATTGACGATGAAACACAGAAATTGCATCGGAATTAAATAGAAAAGGCACAATGCCGACTTAGGTACAAGAAGACTGACTCTTCCTACTGACTATGTTTTGAACCATTCCTGTGACACTAGTTATAAATTCCGATGCTACACTTCAGGTTTACTGTATCCCTTGGACATTCCTATTGAAGATGAAACACAGAAATTGCATCGGAATTAAATACAAAAGACACAGTGCAGAATTAAGTACAAGGAGACAGACTCTTCTTACTGTCTATGTTTTGAACCATTCCTGTGACACTAGTTATAGATTCCGATGCTTCACTCCAGGTTTACTGTATCCCTTGGACCTTCTTATTGATGATGAAACACAGATATTGCATCGGAATTAAATACAAAAGTCACAATGCCGACTTAAGAACAAGATGACTGACTCTTCTTACTGACTATGTTTTGAACCATTCCTGTGACACTAGCTATAGATTCCGATGCTTCACTTCAGGTTTACTGTACCCCTCTGTCCTTCTTATTGACGATGAAACACAGAAACTGCATCGGAATTAAATACAAAAGGCACAATGCCGACTTAAGTACAAGAAGACTGACTCATCTTACTGTCTATGCTTTGAAATATTTCTTTGACACTAATTATAGATTCCGATGCTTCACTTCAGGTTTACTGTACCCCTCTGACCTTCTTATTGACGATGAAACACAGAAATTGCATCGGAATTAAATACAAAAGGCAAAATGCCGACGTAAGTACAAGAAGACTGACTCTTCTTACTGTCTATGTTTTGAACCATTCCGGTGACACCAGTTATAGTTTCCGATGCTTCACTGCAGGTTTACTGTATCCCTTGGCCCTTCTTATTGACGATGAAACACAGAAATTGCATCGGAATTAAATAGAAAAGGCACAATGCCGACTTAAGTACAAGAAGACTGACTCTTCTTACTGACTATGTTTTGAACCATTCCTGTGACACTAGTTATAGATTCCGATGCTTCACTTCAGGATTACTGTATCCCTCCGACCTTCTTATTGACGATGAAACACAGAAATTGCATCGGAATTAAATAGAAAAGGCAAAATGCCGACTTAAGTACAAGAAGACTGACTCTTCTTACTGACTATGCTTTGAACCATTATTGTGACACTACTTATAGATTCCGATGCTTCACCTCAGGTTTACTGTATCCCTTGGACCTTCTTAAGGACGATGAAACACAGAAATTGCATCGGAATTAACTACAAAAGGCACAATGCCGACTTAGGTACAAGAAGACTGACTCTTCTTACTGACTATGATTTGAACCAGTCCTGTGACACTAGTTATAGACTCCGATGCTTCACTCTATGTTTACTGTATCCCTTGGTCCTTCTTATTGACGATGAAACACAGAAATTGCATCAAAATAAATAGAAAAGGCACAATGCCGACCTAAGTACAAGAAGACTGACTCTTCTTACTGACTATGTTTTGAAGCATCCCTGTGACACCAGTTATAAATTCCGATGCTTCACTTCTGGTTTACTGTATCCCTTGGAACATCATATTGACGATGAAACACAGAAAATGCATTGGAATTAAATACAAAAGCACAGTGCAGAATTAAGTACAAGGAGACTGACTCTTCTTACTGTCTATGTTTTGAACCATTCCTGTGACACTAGTTATAGATTCCGATGCTTCACTCCAGGTTCACTGTATCCCTTGGACCTTCTTATTGATGATGAAACACAGAAATTTCTTTGGAATTAAATACAAAAGGCACAATGCCGACTTAAGGACAAGAAGACTGACTCATCTTACTGACTATGTTTTGAACTATTCCTGTGACACTAGCTATAGATTCCGATGCTTCACTTCAGGTTTACTGTACCCCTCTGACCTTCTTATTGACGATGAAACACAGAAATCGCATCGGAATTAAATACAAAAGGCACAATGCCGACTTAAGTACAAGAAGATTGACTCTTCTTACTGTCTATGATTTGAACCATTCCATTGACACTTGTTATAGATTCCGATGCTTCACTCCAGGTTTACTGTATCCCTTGGACCTTGTTATTGACGATGAAACACAGAAATTGCATCGGAATTAAATAGAAAAGGTACAATGCCGACTTAAGTACAAGAAGACTGACTCTTCTTACTGACTATGTTCTGAAACATTCCTGTGACACTAGTTATAGATTCCGATGCTTCACCTCAGGTTTACTGTATCCCTTGGACCTTCTTATTGACGATGAAACACAGAAATTGCATCGGAATTAAATACAAAAGGCACAATGCCGACTTAAGTACAAGAAGACTGACTCTTCTTACTGTCTATTTTTGAACCAGTCCTGTGACACTAGTTATAGACTCCGATGCTTCACTTCAGGTTTCATGTTTACTGTACCCCTCTGTCCTTCTTATTGACGATGAAACACAGATATTGCATCGGAATTAAATACAAAAGGCACAAAGCAGAATTAAGTACAAGAAGACTGACTCTTCTTACTGTCTATGTTTTGAACCATTCCTGTGACACTAGCTATAGATTCCGAAGCTTCACTTCAGGTTTACTGAATCCCTTGGACCTTCTTATAGACGATGAATTACAGAAATTGCATCGGATTTGAATAGAAAGGGCACAATGTCGACGTAAGTACAAGAAGACTGACTCTTCTTACTGTCTATGTTTTGAACCATTCCTGTGACACTAGTTATAGATTCCGATGCTTCACTCCAGGTTTACTATATCCCTTGGACCTTCTTATTGACGATGAAACACAGAAATTGCATCGGAATGAAATAGAAAAGGTACAGTGCCGATTTAAGTACAAGAAGACTGACTCTTCTTACTGTCTATTTTTGAACCAGTCCTGTGACACTAGTTATAGACTCCGATGCTTCAATCTAGGTTTACTGTATCCCTTGGTCCTTCTTATTGACGATGAAACACAGAAATTGCATCGAAAATAAATAGAAAAGGCACAATGCCGACTTAAGTATAAGAAGACTGACTCTTCTTACAGACTATGTTTTGAAGCATTCCTGTGACACCAGTTATAAATTCCGATGCTTCACTTCAGGTTTACTGTATCCCTTGGAACATCATATTGACGATGAAACACAGAAAATGCATCGGAATTAAATACGAAAGGCACAGTGCAGAATTAAGTACAAGGAGACTGACTCTTCTTACTGTTTATGATTTGAACCATTCCTGTGACACTAGTTATAGATTCCAATGCTTCACTCCAGGTTTACTATATCCCTTGGACCATCTTCTTGATGATGAAACACAGAAATTTCTTCGGAATTAAATACAAAAGGCACAATGCCGACTTAAGGACAAGAAGTCTGACTCATCATACTGACTAGGTTTTGAACCATTCCTGTGACACTAGCTATAGATTCCGATGCATTACTTCAGGTTTACTCTACCCCTCTGACCTTCTTATTGACGATGAAACACAGAAACTGCATCGAAATTAAATACAAAAGGCACAATGCCGACTTAAGTACAAGAAGACTGACTCTTCTTACTGTCTATGATTTGAACCATTCCATTGACACTAGTTATAGATTCCGATGCTTCACTCCAGGTTTACTGTATCCCTTGGACCTTGTTATTGACGATGAAACATAGAAATTTCACCGGAATTAAATAGAAAAGGTACAATGCCGACTTAAGTACAAGAAGACTGAATCTTCTTACTGACTATGTTTTTGAACCATTCCTGTGACACTAGTTATAGATTCCGATGCTTCACCTCAGGTTTACTGTATCCCTTGGACCTTCTTATTGACGATGAAACACAGAAATTGCATCGGAATTAAATACAAAAGGCAAAATGCCGACTTAAGTACACGAAGACTGACTCTTCTTACTGGCTATGTTTTGAACCATTCCTGTGACACTAGTTATAGATTCCGATGCTACACTCCAGGTTTACTGTATCCCTTGGACCTTCTTATTGACGATGAAACACAGAAATTGCATCGGAATTAAATACAAAAGGCTCAATGCCGACTTAAGGACAAGAAGACTGACTCTTCTTACTGACTTTGTTTTGAACCATTGCTGTGACACTAGTTATAGATTCCGATGCTTCAGGTTTATTGTATCCCTCTGACCTTGTTATTGACGATGAAACACAGAAATTGCACCGGAATTAAATACAAAAGGCACAATGCCGACTTAAGGAAAAGAAGTCTGACTCTTCTTACTGTCTATGATTTGAACCATTTCTGTGACACTAGTTATAGTTTCCGATGCTTCACTCCAGGTTTACTGTATACCTTGGACCTTCATATTGACGATGAAACACAGAAATTGCATCAGAATTAAATAGAAAATGCACAATGATGACTTAAGTACAATAAGACTGAATATTCTTACTGACTATGTTTTGAACCATTCCTGTGACACTAGCTATAGATTCCGAAGCTTCACTTCAGGTTTACTGAATCCCTTGGACCTTCTTATAGACGATGAATTACAGAAATTGCATCGGACTTAAATAGAAAGGGCACAATTTCGACGTAAGTACAAGAAGACTGGCTCTTCTTACTGTCTATGTTTTGAACCATTCCTGTGACACTAGTTATAGTTTCCGATGCTTCACTCCAGGTTTACTATATCCCTTGGACCTTCTTATTGACGATGAAACACAGAAATTGCATCGGAATTAAATACAAAAGGCACAATGCCGACTTAAGTACAAGAAGACTGACTCTTCTTACTGACTATGATTTGAACCATTCCATTGACACGAGTTATAGATTCCGATGCTTCACTCCATGTTTACTGTATCCCTTGGACATTCTTATTGACGATGAAACACAGAAATTGCATCGGAATGAAATAGAAAAGGTACAGTGCCGACTTAAGTACAAGAAGACTGACTCTTCTTACTGTCTATGTTTTGAACCATTCCTGTGACACTAGTTATAGATCCGATGCTTCACTTCAGGTTTACTTTATACCTTGGACCTTCTTATTGACGATGAAACACAGAAATTGCATCGGAATTAAATACAAAAGGCACAATGCCGACTTAAGTACAAGAAGACTAACTCTTTTACTGACTATGTTTTGAACCATTCCTGTGACACTAGTTATGGATTCCGATGCTTCACTTCAGGTTTACTGTATCCCTCGGACCTTCTTATTGACGATGAAACACAGAAATTGCATCGGAATTAAATACAAAAGGCACAACGCCGTATTAAGTTCAAGAAGACTGACTCTTCTTACTGTCTATTTTTGAACTAGTCCTGTGTCACTAGTTATAGACTCCGATGCTTCACTCCACGTTTACTGTAACCCTTGGTCCTTCTTATTGACAATGAAACACAGAAATTGCATCGGAAATAAATAGAAAAGGCACAATGCCGACTTAAGTACAAGAAGACTGACTCTTCCTACCGACTATGTTTTGAACCATTCCTGTGACACTAGTTATAAATTCCGATGCTACACTTCAGGTTTACTGTATCCCTTGGACATTCCTATTGAAGATGAAACACAGAAATTGCATCGGAATTAAATACAAAAGACACAGTGCCGAATTAAGTACATGGAGACTGACTCTTCTTACTGTCTATGTTTTGAACCATTCCTGTGACACTAGTTATAGATTCCGATGCTTCACTCCAGGTTTACTGTATCCCTTGGACCTTCTTATTGATGATGAAACACAGATATTGCATCGGAATTAAATACAAAAGGCACAATGCCGACTTAAGAACAAGATGACTGACTCTTCTTACTGACTATGTTTTGAACCATTCCTGTGACACTAGCTGTAGATTGCGATGCTTCACTTCAGGTTTACTGTACCCCTCTGACCTTCTTATTGACGATGAAACACAGAAACTGCATCTGAATTAAATTCAAAAGGCACAATGCCGACTTAAGTACAAGAAGACTGACTCATCTTACTGTCTATGTTTTGAAATATTTCTTTGACACTAGTTATAGATTCCGATGCTGCACTTCAGGTTTACTGTACCCCTCTGACCTTCTTATTGACGATGAAACACAGAAATTGCATCGGAATTAAATACAAAAGGCAAAATGCCGACGTAAGTACAAGAAGAATGACTCTTCTTACTGTCTATGTTTTGAACCATTCCGGTGACACCAGTTATAGTTTCCGATGCTTCACTCCAGGTTTACTGTATCCCTTGGCCCTTCTTATTGACGATGAAACACAGAAATTGCATCGGAATTAAATAGAAAAGGCACAATGCCGACTTAAGTACAAGAAGACTGACTCTTCTTACTGACTATGTTTTGAACCATTCCTGTGACACTAGTTATAGATTCCGATGCTTCACTTCAGGATTACTGTATCCCTCTGACCTTCTTATTGACGATGAAACACAGAAATTGCATCGGAATTAAATAGAAAAGGCAAAATGCCGACTTAAGTACAAGAAGACTGACTCTTCTTACTGACTATGTTTTGAACCATTCCTGTGACACTAGTTATAGATTCCGATGCTTCACCTCAGGTTTACTGAATCCCTTGGATCTTCTTAAGGACGATGAAACACAGAAATTGCATCGGAATTAAATACAAAAGGCACAATGCCGACTTAGGTACAAGAAGACTGACTCTTCTTACTGACTATGTTTTGAACCAGTCCTGTGACACTAGTTATAGACTCCGATGCTTCACTCTAGGTTTACTGTATCCCTTGGTCCTTCTTATTGACGATGAAACACAGAAATTGCATCAAAATAAATAGAAAAGGCACAATGCCGACTTAAGTACAAGAAGACTGACTCTTCTTACTGACTAGGTTTTGAAGCATCCCTGTGACACCAGTTATAAATTCCGATGCTCACTCCTGGTTTACTGTATCTCTTGGAACATCATATTGACGATGAAACACAGAAAATGCATCGGAATTATATACAAAAGGCACAGTGCAGAATTAAGTACAAGGAGACTGACTCTTCTTACTGTCTATGTTTTGAACCATTCCTGTGACACTAGTTATAGATTCCGATGCTTCACTCCATGTTCACTGTATCCCTTGGACCTTCTTATTGATGATGAAACACAGAAATTTCTTCGGAATTAAATACAAAAGGCACAATGCCGACTTAAGGACAAGCAGACTGACTCTTCTTACTGTCAATGTTTTGAACCATTCCTGTGACACTAGTTATAGATTCCGATGCTTCACTCCAGGTTTACTATATCCCTTGGACCTTCTTATTGACGATGAAACACAGAAATTGCATCGGAATTAAATACAAAAGGCACAATGCCGACTTAAGTACAAGAAGACTGACTCTTCTTACTGACTATGTTTTGAACCATTCCATTGACACGAGTTATAGATTCCGATGCTTCACTCCATGTTTACTGTATCCCTTGGACCTTCTTATTGACGATGAAGCACAGAAATTGCATCGGAATGAAATAGAAAAGGTACAGTGCCGACTTAAGTACAAGAAGACTGACTCTTCTTACTGTCTATGTTTTGAACCATTCCTGTGACACTAGTTATAGATCCGATGCTTCACTTCAGGTTTACTGTATACCTTGGACCTTCTTATTGACGATGAAACACAGAAATTGCATCGGAATTAAATACAAAAGGCACAATGCCGTCTTAAGTACAAGAAGACTAACTCTTCTTACTGACTATGTTTTTAACCATTCCTGTGACACTAGTTATGGATTCCGATGCTTCACTTCAGGTTTACTGTATCCCTCTGACCTTCTTATTGACGATGAAACACAGAAATTGCATCGGAATTAAATACAAATGGCACAATGCCGAATTAAGTTCAAGAAGACTGACTCTTCTTACTGTCTATTTTTGAACCAGTCCTGTGACACTAGATATAGACTCCGATGCTTCACTCCACGTTTACTGTAATCCTTGGTCCTTCTTATTGACGATGAAACACAGAAATTGCATCGGAATTAAATAGAAAAGGCACAATGCCGACTTAAGTACAAGAAGACTGACTCTTCCTACTGACTATGTTTTGAACCATTCCTGTGAAACTAGTTATAAATTCCGATGCTACACTTCAGGTTTATTGTATCCCTTGGACATTCCTATTGAAGATGAAACACAGAAATTGCATCGGAATTAAATACAAAAGACACAGTGCAGAATTAAGTACAAGGAGACAGACTCTTCTTACTGTCTATGTTTTGAACCATTCCTGTGACACTAGTTATAGATTCCGATGCTTCACTCCAGGTTTACTGTATCCCTTGGACCTTCTTATTGATGATGAAACACAGATATTGCATCGGAATTAAATACAAAAGTCACAATGCCGACTTAAGAACAAGATGACTGACTCTTCTTACTGACTATGTTTTGAACCATTCCTGTGACACTAGCTATAGATTCCGATGCTTCACTTCAGGTTTACTGTACCCCTCTGACCTTCTTATTGACGATGAAACACAGATACTGCATCGGAATTAAATACAAAAGGCACAATGCCGACTTAAGTACAAGAAGACTGACTCATCTTACTGTCTATGCTTTGAAATATTTCTTTGACACTAGTTATAGATTCCGATGCTTCACTTCAGGTTTACTGTACCCCTCTGACCTTCTTATTGACGATGAAACACAGAAATTGCATCGGAATTAAATACAAAAGGCAAAATGCCGACGTAAGTACAAGAAGACTGACTCTTCTTACTGTCTATGTTTTGAACCATTCCGGTGACACCAGTTATAGTTTCCGATGCTTCACTGCAGGTTTACTGTATCCCTTGGCCCATCTTATTGACGATGAAACACAGAAATTGCATCGGAATTAAATAGAAAAGGCACAATGCCGACTTAAGTACAAGAAGACTGACTCTTCTTACTGACTATGTTTTGAACCATTCCTGTGACACTAGTTATAGATTCCGATGCATCAATTCAGGATTACTGTATCCCTCCGACCTTCTTATTGACGATGAAACACAGAAATTGCATCGGAATTAAATAGAAAAGGCAAAATGCCGACTTAAGTACAAGAAGACTGACTCTTCTTACTGACTATGTTTTGAACCATTCCTGTGACACTAGTTATTGATTCCGATGCTTCACTCTATGTTTACTGTATCCCTTGGTCCTTCTTATTGACGATGAAACACAGAAATTGCATCAAAATAAATAGAAAAGGCACAATGCCGACCTAAGTACAAGAAGACTGACTCTTCTTACTGACTATGTTTTGAAGCATCCCTGTGACACCAGTTATAAATTCCGATGCTTCACTTCTGGTTTACTGTATCCCTTGGAACATCATATTGACGATGAAACACAGAAAATGCATCGGAATTGAATACAAAAGGCACAGTGCAGAATTAAGTACAAGGAGACTGACTCTTCTTACTGTCTATGTTTTGAACCATTCCTGTGACACTAGTTATAGATTCCGATGCTTCACTCCAGGTTCACTGTATCCCTTGGACCTTCTTATTGATGATGAAACACAGAAATTTCTTCGGAATTAAATACAAAAGGCACAATGCCGACTTAAGGACAAGAAGACTGACTCATCTTACTGACTATGTTTTGAACTATTCCTGTGACACTAGCTATAGATTTCGATGCTTCACTTCAGGTTTACTGTACCCCTCTGACCTTCTTATTGACGATGAAACACAGAAATTGCATCGGAATTAAATGCAAAAGGCACAATGCCGACTTAAGTACAAGAAGATTGACTCTTCTTACTGTCTATGATTTGAACCATTCCATTGGCACTTGTTATAGATTCCGATGCTTCACTCTAGGTTTACTGTATCCCTTGGACCTTGTTATTGACGATGAAACACAGAAATTGCATCGGAATTAAATAGAAAATGTACAATGCCGACTTAAGTACAAGAAGACTGACTCTTCTTACTGACTATGTTCTGAAACATTCCTGTGACACTAGTTATAGATTCCGATGCTTCACCTCAGGTTTACTGTATCCCGTGGACCTTCTTATTGACGATGAAACACAGAAATTGCATCGGAATTAAATACAAAAGGCACAATGCCGACTTAAGTACAAGAAGACTGACTCTTCTTACTGACTATGTTTTGAACCAGTCCTGTGACACTAGTTATAGATTCCGATGCTTCACTTCAGGATTACTGTATCCCTCAGACCTTCTCATTGACGATGAAACACAGAAATTGCATCGGAGTTAAATACAAAAGGCACAGTGCCGACTTTAGTACAAGAAGACTGACTCTTCTTACTGTCTATGTTTTGAACCATTCCTGTGACACTAGCTATAGATTCCGATGCTTCACTTCAGGTTTCATGTTTACTGTACCCCTCTGTCCTTCTTATTGACGATGAAACACAGAAATTGCATCGGAATTAAATACAAAAGGCACAAAGCAGAATTAAGTACAAGAGACTGACTCTTCTTACTGTCTATGTTTTGAACCATTCCTGTGACACTAGCTATAGATTCCGAAGCTTCACTTCAGGTTTACTGAATCCCTTGGACCTTCTTATAGACGATGAATTACAGAAATTGCATCGGATTTAAATAGAAAGGGCACAATGTCGACGTAAGTACAAGAAGACTGACTCTTCTTACTGTCTATGTTTTGAACCATTCCTGTGACACTAGTTATAGATTCCGATGCTTCACTCCAGGTTTACTATATCCCTTGGACCTTCTTATTGACGATGAAACACAGAAATTGCATCGGAATTAAATACAAAAGGCACAATGCCGACTTAAGTACAAGAAGACTGACTCTTCTTACTGTCTATGTTTTGAAATATTCCTGTGACACTAGTTATAGATTCCGATGCTTCACTCCAGGTTTACTGTATCCCTTGGACCTTCTTATTGACGATGAAACACAGAAATTGCATCGGTGTTAAATACAAAAGGCACAATGCCGACTTAAGTACAAGAAGACTAACTCTTCTTACTGACTATGTTTTGAACCATTCCTGTGACACTAGTTATGGATTCCGATGCTTCACTTCAGGTTTACTGTATCCCTCTGACCTTCTTATTGACGATGAAACACAGAAATTGCATCGGAATTAAATACAAAAGGCACAATGCCGAATTAAGTTCAAGAAGACTGACTCTTATTACTGTCTATTTTTGAACCAGTCCTGTGACACTAGTTATAGATTCCGATGCTTCACTCCACGTTTACTGTAACCCTTGGTCCTTCTTATTGACGATGAAACACAGAAATTGCATCGGAATTAAATTGAAAAGGCACAATGCCGATTTAAGTACAAGAAGACTGACTCTTCCTACTGACTATGTTTTGAACCATTCCTGTGACACTAGTTATAAATTCCGATGCTACACTTCAGGTTTACTGTATCCCTTGGACATTCCTATTGAAGATGAAACACAGAAATTGCATTGGAATTAAATACAAAAGACACAGTGCAGAAATAAGTACAAGGAGACTGACTCTTCATACTGTCTATGTTTTGAACCATTCCTGTGACACTAGTTATAGATTCCGATGCTTCACTCCAGGTTTACTGTATCCCTTGGACCTTCTTATTGATGATGAAACACAAATATTGCATCGGAATTAAATACAAAAGGCACAATGCCGACTTAAGGACAAGATGACTGACTCTTCTCACTGACTATGTTTTGAACCATTCCTGTGACACTAGCTATAGATTCCGATGCTTCACTTCAAGTTTACTGTACCCCTCTGACCTTCTTATTGACGATGAAACACAGAAACTGCATCGGAATTAAATACAAAAGGCACAATGCCGACTTAAGTACAAGAAGACTGACTCATCTTACTGTCTATGTTTTGAAATATTGCTTTGACACTAGTTATAGATTCCGATGCTTCATTTCAGGTTTACTGTACCCCTCGGACCTTCTTATTGACGATGAAACACAGAAATTGCATCGGAATTAAATACAAAAGGCAAAATGCCGACGTAAGTACAAGAAGACTGACTCTTCTTACTGTCTATGTTTTGAACCATTCCGGTGACACCAGTTATAGTTTCCGATGCTTCACTCCAGGTTTACTGTATCCCTTGGCCCTTCTTATTGACGATGAAACACAGAAATTGCATCGGAATTAAATAGAAAAGGCACAATGCCGACTTAAGTACAAGAAGACTGACTCTTCTTACTGACTATGTTTTGAACCATTCCTGTGACACTAGTTATAGATTCTGATGCTTCACTTCAGGATTACTGTATCCCTCTGACCTTCTCATTGACGATGAAACACAGAAATTGCATCGGAATTAAATAGAAAAGGCCAAATGCCGACTTATGTACAAGAAGACTGACTCTTCTTACTGACTATGTTTTGAACCATTAATGTGACACTAGTTATAGATTCCGATGCTTCACCTCAGGTTTACTGTATCCCTTGGACCTTCTTAAGGACGATGAAACACAGAAATTGCATCGGAATTAAATACAAAAGGCACAATGCCGACTTAAGTACAAGAAGACTGACTCTTCTTACTGACTATGTTTTGAACCAGTCCTGTGACACTAGTTATAGACTCCGATGTTTCACTCTAGGTTTACTGTATCCCTTGGTCCTTCTTATTGACGATGAAACACAGAAATTGCATCAAAATAAATAGAAAAGGCACAATGCCGACTTAAGTACAAGAAGACTGACTCTTCTTACTGACTATGTTTTGAAGCATCCCTGTGACACCAGTTATAAATTCCGATGCTTCACTTCTGGTTTACTGTATGCCTTGGAACATCATATTGACTATGAAACACAGAAAATGCATCGGAATTAAATACAAAAGGCACAGTGCAGAATTAAGTACAAGGAGAATGACTCTTCTTACTGTCTATGTTTTGAACCATTCCTGTGACACTAGTTATAGATTCCGATGCTTCACTCCAGGTTCACTGTATCCCTTGGACCTTCTTATTGACGATGAAACACAGAAATTGCATCGGTGTTAAATACAAAAGGCACAATGCCGACTTAAGTACAAGAAGACTAACTCTTCTTACTGACTATGCTTTGAACCATTCCTGTGACACTAGTTATGGATTCCGATGCTTCACTTCAGGTTTACTGTATCCCTCTGACCTTCTTATTGACGATGAAACACAGAAATTGCATCGAAATTAAATACAAAAGGCACAATGCCGAATTAAGTTCAAGAAGACTGACTCTTATTACTGTCTATTTTTGAACCAGTCCTGTGACACTAGTTATAGATTCCGATGCTTCACTCCACGTTTACTGTAACCCTTGGTCCTTCTTATTGACGATGAAACACAGAAATTGCATCGGAATTATATAGAAAAGGCACAATGCCGACTTAAGTACAAGAAGACTGACTCTTCCTACTGACTATGCTTTGAACCATTCCTGTGACACTAGTTATAAATTCCGATGCTACACTTCAGGTTTACTGTATCCCTTGGACATTCCTATTGAAGATGAAACACAGAAATTGCATCGGAATTAAATACAAAAGACACAGTGCAGAATTAAGTACAAGGAGACTGACTCTTCATACTGTCTATGTTTTGAACCATTCCTGTGACACTAGTTATAGATTCCGATGCTTCACTCCAGGTTTACTGTATCCCTTGGACCTTCTTATTGATGATGAAACACAGATATTGCATCGGAATTAAATACAAAAGGCACAATGCCGACTTAAGGACAAGATGACTGACTCTTCTCACTGACTATGTTTTGAACCATTCCTGTGACACTAGCTATAGATTCCGATGCTTCACTTCAGGTTTACTGTACCCCTCTGACCTTCTTATTGACGATGAAACACAGAAACTGCATCGGAATTAAATACAAAAGGCACAATGCCGACTAAAGTACAAGAAGGCTGACTCATCTTACTGTCTATGTTTTGAAATATTGCTTTGACACTAGTTATAGATTCCGACGCTTCACTTCAGGTTTACTGTACCCCTCGGACCTTCTTATTGACGATGAAACACAGAAATTGCATCGGAATTAAATACAAAAGGCAAAATGCCGACGTAAGTACATGAAGACTGACTCTTCTTACTGTCTATGTTTTGAACCATTCCGGTGACACCAGTTATAGTTTCCGATGCTTCACTCCAGGTTTACTGTATCCCTTGGCCCTTCTTATTGACGATGAAACACAGAAATTGCATCGGAATTAAATAGAAAAGGCACAATGCCGACTTAAGTACAAGAAGACTGACTCTTCTTACTGACTATGTTTTGAACCATTCCTGTGACACTAGTTATAGATTCCGATGCTTCACTTCAGGATTACTGTATCCCTCTGACCTTCTTATTGACGATGAAACACAGAAATTGCATCGGAATTAAATAGAAAAGGCCTAATGCCGACTTAAGTATAAGAAGACTGACTCTTCTTACTGACTATGTTTTGAACCATTAATGTGACACTAGTTATAGATTCCGATGCTTCACCTCAGGTTTACTGTATCCCTTGGACCTTCTTAAGGACGATGAAACACAGAAATTGCATCGGAATTAAATACAAAAGGCACAATGCCGACTTAAGTACAAGAAGACTGACTCTTCTTACTGACTATGTTTTGAACCAGTCCTGTGACACTAGTTATAGACTCCGATGTTTCACTCTAGGTTTACTGTATCCCTTGGTCCTTCTTATTGACGATGAAACACAGAAATTGCATCAAAATAAATAGAAAAGGCACAATGCCGACTTAAGTACAAGAAGACTGACTCTTCTTACTGACTATGTTTTGAAGCATCCCTGTGACACCAGTTATAAATTCCGATGCTTCACTTCTGGTTTACTGTATGCCTTGGAACATCATATTGACTATGAAACACAGAAAATGCATCGGAATTAAATACAAAAGGCACAGTGCAGAATTAAGTACAAGGAGACTGACTCTTCTTACTGTCTATGTTTTGAACCATTCCTGTGACACTAGTTATAGATTCCGATGCTTCACTCCAGGTTCACTGTATCCCTTGGACCTTCTTATTGATGATGAAACACAGAAATGTCTTCGGAATTAAATACAAAAGGCACAATGCCGACTTAAGGACAAGAAGACTGACTCATCTTACTGACTATGTTTTGAACTATTCCTGTGACACTAGCTATAGATTCCGATGCTTCACTTCAGGTTTACTGTACCCCTCTGACCATCTTATTGACGATGAAACACAGAAATTGCATCGGAATTAAATACAAAAGGCACAATGCCGACTTAAGTACAAGAAGATTGACTCTTCTTACTGTCTATGATTTGAACCATTCCATTGACACTTGTTATAGATTCCGATGCTTCACTCCAGGTTTACTGTATCCCTTGGACCTTGTTATTGACGATGAAACACAGAAATTGCATCGGAATTAAATAGAAAAGGTACAATGCCGACTTAAGTACAAGAAGACTGACTCTTCTTACTGACTATGTTCTGAAACATTCCTGTGACACTAGTTATAGATTCCGATGCTTCATCTCAGGTTTACTTTATCCCTTGGACCTTCTTATTGACGATGAAACACAGAAATTGCATCGGAATTGAATACAAAAGGCAAAATGCCGACTTAAGTACACGAAGACTGACTCTTTTTACTGTCTATGTTTTGAACCTGTCCTGTGACACTAGTTATAGATTCCGATGCTACACTCCAGGTTTACTGTATCCCTTGGACCTTCTTATTGACGATGAAACACAGAAATATCATCGGAATTAAATACAAAAGGCACAATGCCGACTTAAGGACAAGAAGACTGACTCTTCTTACTGACTTTGTTTTGAACCATTCCTGTGACACTAGTTATAGATTCCGATGCTTCAGGTTTATTGTATCCCTCTGACCTTCTTATTGACGATGAAACGCAGAAATTGCATCGGAGTTAAATACAAAAGGCACAATGCCGACTTAAGTACAAGAAGACTGACTCTTCTTACCGTCTATGTTTTGAACCATTCCTGTGACACTAGCTATAGATTCCGATGCTTCACTTCAGGTTTCAAGTTTACTGTACCCCTCTGACCTTCTTATTGACGATGAAACACAGAAATTGCATCGGAATTAAATACAAAAGGCACAAAGCAGAATTAAGTACAAAAAGACTGACTCTTCTTACTGTCTATGTTTTGAACCATTCCTGTGACACTAGCTATAGATTCCGAAGCTTCACTTCAGGTTTACTGTATCCCTAGGACCTTCTTATAGAAAATGAATTACAGAAATTGCATGGGATTTAAATAGAAAGGGCACAATGTCGACGTAAGTAGAAGAAGACTTACTCTTCTTACTGTCTATGTTTTGAACCATTCCTGTGACACTAGTTATAGGCTCCGATGCTTCACTCTAGGTTTACTATATCCCTTGGACCTTCTTATTGCCGATGAAACACAGAAATTGCATCGGAATTAAATAGAAAAGGCACAATGCCGACTTAAGTATAAGAAGACTGACTATTCTTACTGACTATGTTTTGAACCATTCCATTGACACTAGTTATAGATTCCGATGCTTCACTCCATGTTTACTGTATCCCTTGGACCCTCTTATTGACAATGAAACACAGAAATTGCATCGGAATGAAATAGAAAAGGCACAATGCCGACCTAAGTACAAGAAGAGTGACTCTTCTTACTGACTATGTTTTGAACCATTCCTGTGACACTAGTTATAGATCCGAAGCTTCACTTCAGGTTTACTGTATACCTTGGACCTTCTTATTGACGATGAAACACAGAAATTGCATCGGAATTAAATACAAACGGCACAATGCCGACTTAGGTACAAGAAGACTGACTCTTCCTACTGTCTATGATTTGAAATATTCCTGTGACACTAGTTATAGATTCCGATGCTTCACTCCAGGTTTACTGTATCCCTTGGTACTTCTTATTGACGATGAAACACAGAGATTGCATCGGAATTAAATACAAAAGGCACAGTGCAGAATTAAGTACAAGGAGACTGACTCTTCTTACTGTCTATGTTTTGAGCCATTCCTGTGACACTAGTTATGGATTCCGATGCTTCACTTCAGGTTTACTGTATCCCTCTGACCTTCTTATTGACGATGAAACACAGAAATTGCATCGGTATTAAATACAAAAGGCACAATGCCGAATTAAGTTCAAGAAGACTGACTCTTCTTACTGTCTATTTTTGAACCAGTCCTGCGACACTAGTTATAGACTCCGATGCTTCACTCCAGGTTTACTGTATCCCTTGGTCCTTCTTATTGACGATGAAACACAGAAATTGCATCGGAATTAAATAGAAAAGGCACAATTCCGACTTAAGTACAAGAAGACTGACTCTTCTTACTATGTTTTGAACCATTCCTGTGACACTAGTTATAAATTCCGATGCTACACTTCAGGTTTACTGTATCCCTTGGACATTCTTATTGACGATGAAACACAGAAACTGCATCGGAATTAAATACAAAAGGCACAGTGCAGAATTAAGTACAAGGAGACTGACTCTTCTTACTGTCTATGTTTTGAACCATTCCTGTGACACTAGTTATTGATTCCGATGCTTCACTCCAGGTTTAGTGTATCCCTTGGACCTTCGTATTGATGATGAAACACAGATATTGCATCGGAATTAAATACAAAAGACACAATGCCGACTTAAGGACAAGATAACTGACTCTTCTTACTGACTATGTTTTGAACCATTCCTGTGACTCTAGCTATAGATTCCGATGCTTCACTTCAGGTTTACTGTACCCCTGTGACCTTCTTATTGACGATGAAACACAGAAACTGAATCGGAATGAAATACAAAAGGCATAATGCTGACTTAAGTACAAGAAGACTGACTCTTCTTACTGTCTATGTTTTGAACCATTCCTGTGACACTAGTTATAGATTCCGATGCTTCACTCTAGGTTTACTATATCCCTTGGACCTTCTTATTGCCGATGAAACACATAAATTGCATCGGAATTAAATAGAAAAGGCACAATGCCGACTTAAGTATAAGAAGACTGACTATTCTTACTGACTATGTTTTGAACCATTCCATTGACACTAGTTATAGATTCCGATGCTTCACTCCATGTTTACTGTATCCCTTGGACCCTCTTATTGACAATGAAACACAGAAATTGCATCGGAATGAAATAGAAAAGGCACAATGCCGACCTAAGTACAAGAAGAGTGACTCTTCTTACTGACTACGTTTTGAACCATTCCTGTGACACTAGTTATAGATCCGATGCTTCACTTCAGGTTTACTGTATACCTTGGACCTTGTTATTGACGATGAAACACAGAAATTGCATCGGAATTAAAAACAAACGGCACAATGCCGACTTAGGTACAAGAAGACTGACTCTTCCTACTGTCTATGATTTGAAATATTCCTGTGACACTAGTTATAGATTCCGATGCTTCACTCCAGGTTTACTGTATCCCTTGCTCCTTCTTATTGACGATGAAACACAGAAATTGCATCGGAATTAATACAAAAGGCACAGTGCAGAATTAAGTACAAGGAGACTGACTCTTCTTACTGTCTATGTTTTGACCCATTCCTGTGACACTAGTTATGGATTCCGATGCTTCACTTCAGGTTTACTGTATCCATCTGACCTTCTTATTGACGATGAAACACAGAAATTGCTTCGGAATTAAATACAAAAGGCACAATGCCGAATTAAGTTCAAGAAGACTGACTCTTCTTACTGTCTATTTTTGAACCAGTCCTGTGACACTAGTTATAGATTCCGATGCTTCACTTCAGGATTACTGTATCCCTCTGACCTTCTTACTGACGATGAAACACAGAAATTGCATCGGAATTAAATAGAAAAGGCACAAAGCCGGCTTAAGTACAAGAAGACTGACTCTTCTTACTGACTATGTTTTGAACCATTCCTGTGACACTAGTTATAGATTCTGATGCTTCACCTCAGGTTTACTGTATCTCTTGGACCTTCTTAAGGACGATGAAACACAGAAATTGCATCGGAATTAAATACAAAAGGCACAATGCCGACTTAAGTACAAGAAGACTGACTCTTCTTACTTACTATGTTTTGAACCAGTCCTGTGACACTAGTTATAGACTCCGATGCTTCACTCTAGGTTTACTGTATCCCTTGGTCCTTCTTATTGACGATGAAACACAGAAATTGCATCAAAATAAATAGAAAAGGCACATTGCCGACTTAAGTACAAGAAGACTGACTCTTCTTACTGACTATGTTTTGAAGCATCCCTGTGACACCAGTTATAAATTCCGATGCTTCACTTCTGGTTTACTGTATCCCTTGGAACATCATATTGACGATGAAACACAGAAAATGCATCGGAATTAAATACAAAAGGCACAGTGCAGAATTAAGTACAAGGAGACTGACTCTTCTTACTGTCTATGCTTTGAACCATTCCTGTGACACTAGTTATAGATTCCGATGCTTCACTCCAGGTTCACTGTATCCCTTGGACCTTCTTATTGATGATGAAACACAGAAATTTCTTCGGAATTAAATACAAAAGGCACAATGCCGACTTAAGGACAAGAAGACTGACTCATCTTACTGACTATGTTTTGAACTATTCCTGTGACACTAGCTATAGATTCCGATGCTTCACTTCAGGTTTACTGTACCCCTCTGACCTTCATATTGACGATGAAACACAGAAATTGCATCGGAATTAAATACAAAAGGCACAATGCCGACTTAAGTACAAGAATATTGACTCTTCTTACTGTCTATGATTTGAACCATTCCATTGACACTTGTTATAAATTCCGATGCTTCTCTCCAGGTTTACTGTATCCCTTGGACCTTGTTATTGACGAAGAAACACAGAAATTGCATCGGAATTAAATAGAAAAGGTACAATGCCGACTTAAGTACAAGAAGACTGACTCTTCTTACTGACTATGTTCTGAAACATTCCTGTGACACTAGTTATAGATTCCGATGCTTCACCTCAGGTTTACTGTATCCCTTGGACCTTCTTATTGACGATGAAACACAGAAATTGCATCGGAATTGAATACAAAAGGCAAAATGCCGACTTAAGTACACGAAGACTGACTCTTTTTACTGTCTACGTTTTGAACCTGTCCTGTGACACTAGTTATAGATTCCGATGCTACACTCCAGGTTTACTGTATCCCTTGGACCTTCTTATTGACGATGAAACACAGAAATTGCATCGGAATTAAATACAAAAGGCACAATGCCGACTTAAGGACAAGAAGACTGTCTCTTCTTACTGACTTTGTTTTGAACCATTCCTGTGACACTAGTTATAGATTCCGATGCTTCAGGTTTATTGTATCCCTCTGACCTTCTTATTGACGATGAAACACAGAAATTGCACCGGAATTAAATACAAAAGGCACAATGCCGACTTAAGAAAAAGAAGTCTGACTCTTCTTACTGTCTATGATTTGATCCATTCCTGTGACACTAGTTATAGATTCCGATGCTTCACTCCAGGTTTACTGTAGCCCTTGGACCTTCATATTGACGATGAAACACAGAAATTGCATCAGAATTACATAGAAAATGCACAATGATGACTTAAGTACAATATGACTAAATATTCTTACTGACTATGTTTGGAACCATTCCTGCGACACTAGTTATAGATTCCGATGCTTCACTTCAGGATTACTGTATCCCTCTGACCTTCTTACTGACGATGAAACGCAGAAATTGCATCGGAGTTAAATGCAAAAGGCACAATGCCGACTTAAGTACAAGAAGACTGACTCTTCTTACTGTCTATGTTTTGAAACATTCCTGTAACACTAGTCATAAATTCCGATGCTTCACTTCAGGTTTACTGTATCCCTTGGACCTTCTTATTGACGATGAAACACAGATATTGCATCGGAATTAAATACAAAAGGCACAAAGCAGAATTAAGTACAAGAAGACTGACTCTTCTTACCGTCCATGTTTTGAACCATTCCTGTGACACTAGCTATAGATTCCGATGCTTCACTTCAGGTTTCAAGTTTACTGTACCCCTCTGTCCTTCTTATTGACGATGAAACACAGAAATTGCATCGGAATTAAATACAAAAGGCACAAAGCAGAATTAAGTACAAAATGACTGACTCTTCTGACTGTCTATGCTTTGAACCATTCCTGTGACACTAGCTATAGATTCCGAAGCTTCACTTCAGGTTTACTGTATCCCTAGGACCTTCTTATAGAAAATGAATTACAGAAATTGCATGGGATTTAAATAGAAAGGGCACAGTGTCGACGTAAGTAGAAGAAGACAGACTCTTCTTACTGTCTATGTTTTGAACCATTCCTGTGACACTAGTTATAGCTTCCGATGCTTCACTCTAGGTTTACTATATCCCTTGGACCTTCTTATTGCCGATTAAACACAGAAATTGCATCGGAATTAAATAGAAAAGGCACAATGCCGACTTAAGAATAAGAAGACTGACTCTTCTTACTGACTATGTTTTGAACCATTCCATTGACACTAAGTATAGATTCCGATGCTTCACTCTATGTTTACTGTATCCCTTGGACCCTCTTATTGACGATGAAACACAGAAATTGAATCGGAATGAAATAGAGAAGGCACAATGCCGACCTAAGTACAAGAAGAGTGACTCTTCTTACTGACTACGTTTTGAATCATTCCTGTGACACTAGTTATAGATCCGATGCTTCACTTCAGGTTTACAGTATACCTTGGACCTTCTTATTGACGATGAAACACAGAAATTGCATCGGAATTAAATACAAACGGCACAATGCCGTCTTAAGTACAAGTAGACTGACTCTTCCTACTGTCTATGTTTTGAAATATTCCTGTTACACTAGTTATAGATTCCGATGCTTCACTTCAGGTTTACTGTATCCCTTGGACCTTCTTATTGACGATGAAACACAGAAATTGCATCGAAATTAAATACAAAAGGCACAATGCCGACTTAAGTACAAGAAGACTAACTCTTCTTACTGACTATGTTTTGAACCATTCCTGTGACAGTAATTATGGATTCCGATGCTTCACTTCAGGTTTACTGTATACCTCTGACCTCCTTATTGACGATGAAACACAGAAATTGCATCGGAATTAAATACAAAAGGCACAATGCCGAATTAAGTTCAAGAAGACTGACTCTTCTTACTGTCTATTTTTGAACCAGTCCTGTGACACTAGTTATAGACTCCGATGCTTCACTCCAGGTTTACTGTATCCCTTTGTCCTTCTTGTTGACGATGAAACACAGAAATTGCATCGGAATTAAATAGAAAAGGCACAATTCCGACTTAAGTACAAGAAGACTGACACTTCTTACTATGTTTTGAACCATTCCAGTGACACTAGTTATAAATTCCGATGCTACACTTCAGGTTTACTGTATACCTTGGACATTCTTATTGACGATGAAACACAGAAATTGCATCGGAATTAAATGCAAAAGGCACAGTGCAGAATTAAGTACAAGGAGACTGACTCTTCTTACTGTCTATGTTTTGAACCATTCCTGTGACACTAGTTATTGATTCCGATGCTTCACTCCAGGTTTACTGTATCCCTTGGACCTTCGTATTGATGATGAAACACGGATATTGCACCGGAATTAAATACAAAAGGCAAAATGCCGACTTAAGTACACGAAGACTGACTCTTCTTACTGTCTATGTTTGAACCATTCCTGTGTCACTAGTTATAGATTCCGATGCTACACTCCAGTTTTACTGTATCCCTTGGACCTTCTTATTGACGATGAAACACACAAATTACATCGGAATTAAATAGAAAAGGCACTATGCCGACGTAAGTACAAGAAGACTGACTCTTCTTACTGTCTATGCTTTGAACCATTCCTGTGACACTAGTTATAGTTTCCGATGCTTCACTCCAGGTTTACTGTATCCCTTGGCCCCTCTTATAGACGATGAAACACATAAATTGCATCGGAATTAAATAGAAAAGGCACAATGCCGTTTTAAGTACAAGAAGACTGACTCTTCTTACTGACTATGTTTTGAACCATTCCTGTGACACTAGTTATAGATTCCGATGCTTCACCTCAGGTTTACTGTATCTCTTGGACCTTCTTAAGGACGATGAAACACAGAAATTGCATCGGAATTAAATACAAAAGGCACAATGCCGACTTAAGTACAAGAAGACTGCCTCTTCTTACTGACTATGTTTTGAACCAGTCCTGTGACACTAGTTATAGACTCCGATGCTTCACTCTAGGTTTACTGTATCCCTTGGTCCTTCTTATTGACGATGAAACACAGAAATTGCATCAAAATAAATAGAAAAGGCACATTGCCGACTTAAGTACAAGAAGACTGACTCTTCTTACTGACTATGTTTTGAAGCATCCCTGTGACACCAGTTATAAATTCCGATGCTTCACTTCTGGTTTACTGTATCCCTTGGAACATCATATTGACGATGAAACACAGAAAATGCATCGGAATTAAATACAAAAGGCACAGTGCAGAATTAAGTACAAGGAGACTGACTCTTCTTACTGTCTATGCTTTGAACCATTCCTGTGACACTAGCTATAGATTCCGATGCTTCACTCCAGGTTCACTGTATCCCTTGGACCTTCTTATTGATGATGAAACACAGAAATTTCTTCGGAATTAAATACAAAAGGCACAATGCCGACTTAAGGACAAGAAGACTGACTCATCTTACTGACTATGTTTTGAACTCTTCCTGTGACACTAGCTATAGATTCCGATGCTTCACTTCAGGTTTACTGTACCCCTCTGACCTTCATATTGACGAAGAAACACACAAATTACATCGGAATTAAATAGAAAAGGCACTATGCCGACGTAAGTACAAGAAGACTGACTCTTCTTACTGTCTATGCTTTGAACCATTCCTGTGACACTAGTTATAGTTTCCGATGCTTCACTCCAGGTTTACTGTATCCCTTGGCCCCTCTTATAGACGATGAAACACAAATTGCATCGGAATTAAATAGAAAAGGCACAATGCCGACTTAAGTACAAGAAGACTGACTCTTCTTACTGACTATGTTTTGAACCATTCCTGTGACACTAGTTATAGATTCCGATGCTTCACTTCAGGATTACTGTATCCCTCTGACCTTCTTACTGACGATGAAACACAGAAATTGCATCGGAATTAAATAGAAAAGGCACAAAGCCGGCTTAAGTACAAGAAGACTGACTCTTCTTACTGACTATGTTTTGAACCATTCCTGTGACACTAGTTATATATTCCGATGCTTCACCTCAGGTTTACTGTATCTCTTGGACCTTCTTAAGGACGATGAAACACAGAAATTGCATCGGAATTAAATAGAAAAGGCACAATGCCGACTTAAGTACAAGAAGACTGACTCTTCTTACTGACTATGTTTTGAACCAGTCCTGTGACACTAGTTATAGACTCCGATGCTTCACTCTAGGTTTACTGTATCCCTTGGTCCTTCTTATTGACGATGAAACACAGAAATTGCATCAAAATAAATAGAAAAGGCACATTGCCGACTTAAGTACAAGAAGACTGACTCTTCTTACTGACTATGTTTTGAAGCATCCCTGTGACACCAGTTATAAATTCCGATGCTTCACTTCTGGTTTACTGTATCCCTTGGAACATCATATTGACGATGAAACACAGAAAATGCATCGGAATTAAATACAAAAGGCACAGTGCAGAATTAAGTACAAGGAGACTGACTCTTCTTACTGTCTATGCTTTATACCATTCCTGTGACACTAGCTATAGATTCCGATGCTTCACTCCAGGTTCACTGTATCCCTTGGACCTTCTTATTGATGATGAAACACAGAAATTTCTTCGGAATTAAATACAAAAGGCACAATGCCGACTTAAGGACAAGAAGACTGACTCATCTTACTGACTATGTTTTGAACTCTTCCTGTGACACTAGCTATAGATTCCGATGCTTCACTTCAGGTTTACTGTACCCCTCTGACCTTCATATTGACGATGAAACACAGAAATTGCATCGGAATTAAATACAAAAGGCACAATGCCGACTTAAGTACAAGAAGATTGACTCTTCTTACTGTCTATGATTTGAACCATTCCATTGACACTTGTTATAGATTCCGATGCTTCACTCCAGGTTTACTGTATCCCATGGACCTTGTTATTGACGATGAAACACAGAAATTGCATCGGAATTAAATAGAAAAGTACAATGCCGACTTAAGTACAAGAAGACTGACTCTTCTTACTGACTATGTTCTGAAACATTCCTGTGACACTAGTTATAAATTCCGATGCTTCACCTCAGGTTTACTGTATCCCTTGGACCTTCTTATTGACGATGAAACACAGAAATTGCATCGGAATTGAATACAAAAGGCAAAATGCCGACTTAAGTACACGAAGACTGACTCTTTTTACTGTCTACGTTTTGAACCTGTCCTGTGACACTAGTTATAGATTCCGATGCTACACTCCAGGTTTACTGTATCCCTTGGACCTTCTTATTGACGATGAAACACAGAAATTGCATCGGAATTAAATACAAAAGGCACAATGCCGACTTATGGACAAGAAGACTGTCTCTTCTTACTGACTTTGTTTTGAACCATTCCTGTGACACTAGTTATAAATTCCGATGCTTCAGGTTTATTGTATCCCTCTGACCTTCTTATTGACGATGAAACACAGAAATTGCACCGGAATTAAATACAAAAGGCACAATGCCGACTTAAGAAAAAGAAGTCTGACTCTTCTTACTGTCTATGATTTGATCCATTCCTGTGACACTAGTTATAGATTCCGATGCTTCACTCCAGGTTTACTGTAGCCCTTGGACCTTCATATTGACGATGAAACACAGAAATTGCATCAGAATTACATAGAAAATGCACAATGATGACTTAAGTACAATATGACTGAATATTCTTACTGACTATGTTTGGAACCATTCCTGCGACACTAGTTATAGATTCCGATGCTTCACTTCAGGATTACTGTATCCCTCTGACGTTCTTATTGACGATGAAACGCAGAAATTGCATCGGAGTTAAATACAAAAGGCACAATGCCGACTTAAGTACAAGAAGACTGACTCTTCTTACTGTCTATGTTTTGAACCATGCCTGTAACACTAGTCATAAATTCCGATGCTTCACTTCAGGTTTACTGTATCCCTTGGACCTTCTTATTGACGATGAAACACAGAAATTGCATCGGAATTAAATACAAAAGGCACAAATAAGAATTAAGTACAAGAAGACTGACTCTTCTTACCGTCTATGTTTTGAACCATTCCTGTGACACTAGCTATAGATTCCGATGCTTCACTTCAGGTTTCAAGTTTACTGTACCCCTCTGACCTTCTTATTGACGATGAAACACAGAAATTGCATCGGAATCAAATAAAAAAGGCACAAAGCAGAATTAAGTACAAAAAGACTGACTCTTCTGACTGTCTATGTTTTGAACCATTCCTGTGACACTAGCTATAGATTCCGATGCTTCACTCTAGGTTTACTATATCCCTTGGACCTTCTTATTGCCGATGAAACACAGAAATTGCATCGGAATTAAATAGAAAAGGCACAATGCCGACTTAAGAATAAGAAGACTGACTCTTCTTACTGACTATGCTTTGAACCATTCCATTGACACTAGTTATAGATTCCGATGCTTCACTCCATGTTTACTGTATCCCTTGGACCCTCTTATTGACGAAGAAACACAGAAATTGCATCGGAATGAAATAGAGAAGGCACAATGCCGACCTAAGTACAAGAAGAGTGACCCTTCTTACTGACTATGTTTTGAACCATTCCTGTGACACTAGTTATAGATCCGATGCTTCACTTCAGGTTTACAGTATACCTTGGACCTTCTTATTGACGATGAAACACAGAAATTGCATCGGAATTAAATACAAACGGCACAATGCCGACTTAAGTACAAGAAGACTGATTCTTCCTACTGTCTATGTTTTGAAATATTCCTGTGACACTAGTTATAGATTCCGATGCTTCACTCCAGGTTTACTGTATCCCTTGGACCTTCTTATTGACGATGAAACACAGAAATTGCATCGAAATTAAATACAAAAGGCACAATGCCGACTTAAGTACAAGAAGACTAACTCTTCTTACTGACTATGTTTTGAACCATTCCTGTGACACTAATTATGGATTCCGATGCTTCACTTCAGTTTTACTGTATACCTCTGACCTTCTTATTGACGATGAAACACAGAAATTGCATCGGAATTAAATACAAAAGGCACAATGCCGAATTAAGTTCAAGAAGACTGACTCTTCTTACTGTCTATTTTTGAACCAGTCCTGTGACACTAGTTATAGACTCCGATGCTTCACTCCAGGTTTACTGTATCCCTTTGTCCTTCTTGTTGACGATGAAACACAGAAATTGCATCGGAATTAAATAGAAAAGGCACAATTCCGACTTAAGTACAAGAAGACTGACACTTCTTACTATGTTTTGAACCATTCCTGTGACACTAGTTATAAATTCCGATGCTTCACTTCAGGATTACTGTATCCCTCTGACCTTCTTACTGACGATGAAACACAGAAATTGCATCGGAATTAAATAGAAAAGGCACAAAGCCGGCTTAAGTACAAGAAGACTGACTCTTCTTACTGACTATGTTTTGAACCATTCCTGTGACACTAGTTATAGATTCCGATGCTTCACTTCAGCATTACTGTATCCCTCTGACCTTCTTACTGACGATGAAACACAGAAATTGCATCGGAATTAAATAGAAAAGGCACAAAGCCGGCTTAAGTACAAGAAGACTGACTCTTCTTACTGACTATGTTTTGAACGATTCCTGTGACACTAGTTATAGGCCCCGATGCTTTACTTCAGGTTTAATGTATCCCTTGGACCTTCTCATTGACTATGAAACACAAAAATTGCATCGGAATTAAATACAAAAGGCAAATTGCCGACTGAAGTACACGAAGACTGACTCTTCTTACTGTCTATGATTTGAACCATTCCTGTGACACTAGTTACAGATTCAGATGCTTCACTCCAGGTTTACTGTATCCCTTGGTCCTTCTTATTGACGATGAGACACAGAAATTGCATCGGAATTAAATACAAAAGGCACAACGCCGACTTAAGTACAAGAAGACTAACTCTTCTTACCGACTATGTTTTGAACCATTACTGTGTCACTAGTTATGGATTTCGATGCTTCACTTCATTTTTACTGTATCCCTCTGACCTTCATATTGACGATGAAACACAGAAATTGCATCGGAATTAAATACAAAAGGCACAATGCCGAATTAAGTTCAAGAAGACTGACTCTTCTTACTGTCTATTTTTGAACCACTCCTGTGACCCTAGTTATAGGCTCCGATGCTTCATCCCAGGTTTACTGTATCCCTTGGACCTTCTTAGTGGCGAAGAAACACAGAAATTGCATCGGAATTAAATACAAAAGGCACAATGCCGACAAAAGTAAAAGAAGTCTGACTCTTCTTACTGTCTATGATTTGAACCATTCCTGTGACACTAGTTATAGATTCCGATGCTTCAGTCCAGGTTTACTGTATCCCTTGGACCTTCTTATTGACGATGAAACACAGAAATTGCATCTGAATTAAAAAGAAAAGGCACAATGCCGACTTAAGTACAAGAAGACTGACTCCTCTT